>NW_024081523.1:72787-138880 GCF_003009895.1 Hyaena hyaena | reverse complement strand
AAAATAAAATAAAATAAAATAAAATAAAATAAAATAAAATAAAATAAAATAAAATAAAATAAAATACCAGAAGAATCATCCAAGCTTGTCAATGACATAAGTTTCTCATTTTCTAGTAAACTTGTGTGGCTTAAGTCACTGTTTGGATTCTTGTCTTCAAATTTTTTTCCAGCATGAGGAATAACAATCTGTAAGAAATAAAATACAAGTAAGAGAAGCAAACTCACTTCTTTGAAGACCACAGCACAAAGTTACAAAAAAGACCGCCAATGCGCTCAGTATTTGTAATTCACAATTTAGGTAATGAAGGGCTAGCTGTGTTATTATGAACCAGTAATTTTCTTCCTGCCCCCATGCCACCTTCCTCCCCTGGACCACCCAATGAGATAGTGTTAAAATTTAACATCTTAAATTGTGTGAATGTGCTCGAGGACCTAGTATTCTAGCCAGTATACTAACACCCAGATGAATTTGAACACAGACTTGCTTTGGACTCCACAGCCTACATTGGAACCGTAGATTTTTCTGTTCCTCAACCACATAACCCTAAGGGCACATAGCAGTTTGCTAAGGGCATTCAAGGCCCAGAGCAAAATGTAACATTGCCTTCTAAATATCAATTTTATTTCACAATCCTATTAAACATATATCAGACAATACCATCTTTAAAATTAGATTGCAAAATGCACAATAAATTTTAAGATAAAAACTTGGCTTCTCCATGCAATTGCATACTTGTAGAGAACAGTGCTGAATTGTGCTTACAAAAGTCTAAAGATGTGGAATCTAAAAGAAGCAAATGAACAGACAAAAAACAGACTCAAACACAGGAACAAACTGGTGGGTCCTGGAGGGGAGAGTGGAATAATGGGTGAAACAGTTGAGTAAGAGGTCCAAAATTCCAGTTATAAAATAAGTAAGTCAAAGGGATGACAAGTACCACATAGAGAAAACAATCAATAATATTGTTATAACTTTGCATGATCAAAGAGGATACCTAGACTTCTGTTGGGGAGCATTTATAAGGCACAGAGTTGTTGAACCGCGATGTGTATACCTGAAACTAATATAACATTGTACATCAACCATACTTCAATGAAAAATAAAAAGGAGTTTATTCTCACCATTCTCCCCCCTCCCCTCCCCCACATCAAATATATCAGTAGCTGCCTCTGGTCTACATTTTCTAATATATTTATTTTCCTCCTGCTGTCACTTCATCATCTCCTTTTTATCAAGCATCTTATGTTCTTATACTTGTTTTGCTGCTTTCCAACTTTATGGTTCTTCTCTTACTATCAATGATTTCTAATATTTTTAGGAAGTCAATTCTTCAATGATCCTAAAAAAAAATAAATTTGCTACCATAAAAAGTTATAGGGGCATCTGGGTGACTCAGTCGTGGTTAAGTGTCCAACTTTGGCTCAGGTCATGATCTCACAGTTCGTGAGTTCAAGTCCTGCATTGGGCTCTGTGCTGAGACAGCACAGAGCCTGGAGCCTACATCAGATTCCCTCTCTCCTTCTCTCTCTCTCTCAAAAAACAAAGAAACATTAAAAAAAAGAGAAAAGTTATGTTCTCTCCCTTCAGAAACCATGTCTTCTAAATGTGCAGGAAATCATGCTTTCTGACTTAATTTCAATTTGACTACACCTGAACTTCCTCGAAAAAGGGTGTCTCAAATTTGAAAGCCGTTAGTAGTTATTTACATACAAGGAGCAAGTGTACAGAGCAGGGGTCAACAAACATTTTCTGTAAAGAGTCAGCAAGCAAAATATTTCAGTATTTGTCAGCCTTACAGTCTCTGTCACAACTTCTCAACTCAGCTGTTGTAGCACAAATCAGCCCTAAATAATACAGAAACAAATGGGCATGGCTGTGTTCCAATAAAACTACAGAAACGGGCAGACTGGATTTGGACGATAAGCCACAGATTGCCAAGCCGTACACAGCACAGAGAAATAACTCTTTAGACCTTTTGTTTATATTTTATATATTAAAAAAAATTCATAAACATGAGACTCCAGGTCTGAAATCTCTGCTGTTTATGTTGGACTTGGAACTGTTTCTCTGCTCAGCACCTCTTCCTTTGAGGAGCCCATCTCTTTTTACATCATGTGGACATGGTGAGGCTGTCAGCGCGCTCTTCTCTATGCACATATACATACACACTGATGCACATGTGCACAGATATGTGCGTGCGCACACACACGCACACACACACACAGAAATGGACATAAGTCCTGGCTCAACAGAGTGTTTTATTCCAACCTACACACTTGCACAGTGATTTACAAAAGGGAGAACATATGACCCAAGTGAGCTCATTAGAACTGTCGTCTTTTTCTTTTTTAATTTACCCTCAAAGAAAGATCATGATTAATAACATATGTGGGGGAGGGGCCAGGCAGAGGGGGCACCTAGGTGGCTCAGTCGGTTAGGGATCCTAGGTGTCCAACTCTTGATTTTAGCTCAAGTCAAGATCTCACAGTTCGTGACTTTGAGCCCTGTGTCGGGCTCTGCGCTGACAGTGCAGAGCCTGCTCGGGATTCTCTCTCTCTCTCTCTCTCGGTCTCTCCCCTGCTCATGCGTGCACACTCTCTCTCTTTCTCAAAAATAAACAAACATGGGGCGTCTGGGTGGTTCAGCTGGTTGAGCACCAACTTCAGCTCAGGTCATGATCTCGTGGTTCATGAGTTCAAGCCCCACATTGGTCTTGCTGCTATCAGCACAGAGCCTGCTTCGGATCCTCTGTCCCCGTCTCTCTCTGCCCCTTCCATGCTCTTGCTCACTCTCTCTCAAAAATAAATAAACATTAAAAAAAAAAAAAAGGGGGGAGGGACGCCTGGGTGGCTCATTTGGTTGAGTGTCCAACTTCAGCTCAGGTCATGATCTCATGCTTTGTGAGCTTGAGCCCTACACTGGACTCACTGCTGGCAGTGTGGAGCTCGCTTCGGATCCTCTGTCCCTCTCTCTCTGCTTGTCCCCCGCTTCAAAAATAAAAATAAAAAAATTTTAATAAACAAACTTTAAAAAGAGAGAGAGAGAGAGGCGCCTGGGTGGCTCAGTTGGCTAAGCGTCCGACTTCGGCTCAGGTCATGATCACACGGTTCATGGGTTCGAGCCCCACATCAGGCTCTGTGTTGACAACTAGCTCAGAGCCTGGAGCCTGCTTCTGATTCTATGTCTCCCTCTCTCTCTACCCTCCCCTGCTCATGCTGCCTCTCTCTCTCTCTCTCTCAGAAATAAATAAAACATTTAAAAAAAACGAGAGAGAGAGAGAGAGAGAGAAAGAGAGAAACCCTTACCCTCCTGGAGCCATCATTGTAGAGGGAGCCAGCAAGGAATGAAGTAGAGCAGAGGTAAAGTCAGAGAGAGAGAGAGAAACCCTTACCCTCCTGGAGCCATCATTGTAGAGGGAGCCAGCAAGGAATGAAGTAGAGCAGAGGTAAAGTCCTGATGACACAAGAGGCTCTGGACCAGCACTACTCAGTTCTTAGTTACTTGAAGCAGTAACATGGTCTTCTGCTACTTACAAGTACAAGACTTCTAATATTATTACTATTTAGTACATACATATGTGAAGTAGGAACTTTGTCCCATTAACACTCCAGAAACTGATAACATATACACAATTACCTTGTTCTCCTTATTATTCATCCACGATTGTAAACAAAAATCAATAGGTGAGTCTGTTGGAGAAAACAAAAATAACTGAGACCAAATTATTTTACCAACTAAATACCCAACAACTCCTAAAAATAGCAAATTAATGAACTAAACACTTTTTTTCCCTTTAAGGAGAATAGAGCACTTTTAAATGATGGTATAGGAACTTCACTTTTAAATGATGGTATAGCAACTTATCATTTGATCAGTTAAAACACTGTTAGGGTGGGGGAAGTATAAAAAATTATACATATGCCAAAAACAACTTGAGCATGTATCTAATCAAGGCTTTTAAGCTAACTTTTGCTTTACAGAGGATACAGGAACAGAGAAACAAGAAAAATGACACCATGACTAACCATATGGAAAATCTATAGGGTGAGACTGACCTAGTCAAAAGGCACTGATTAAAGAGACACAACAACAAATACACCACAACATAAGGTAATCTTCTTTGGACACCAATTCAAGCAAACCAACCTGGATAATTAGCAAGTGAATATGGACTAGAGTACTACATAATAAAAGAACTGTCAAGTCTGTTAGCAGTGTTAATAGCGTTGTGGTTATGTAAGAAAGTATCTGTATTTTTAGAGATGCACAGTAAATTATGTAGGAATAAAATGACATTTGGAATTTTAAAATACCAGGAAAAAAGGTAATAAAAAACAGAAGAGATAAAGCAAGTATGACTAAATCTTATACTAGATTGTGGGATAAGTACAGGAGGTTTTCTTTTAACAGATATAAAATTTGCATACCATGAAATCACCTAATTAAAGTGTACAATTCAGCAGTTGTTAGTGTATTCACAAGGCTGTGCATCCATTAGCACTCGCTAATGCCACAATATTTGCATCATTCCAGAAAGAAATACTGTACCAGTAGCAGTCACTTCCCATGTTCCCCTTCCCCTGGCAACCACTAATCAACTTTCTGTCTCTATTGATTTGTCTATTTGGTGTCTATAGATATACCTACGGATGAACAGAATTTTACAACATGTGGTCTTTTGTACCTGTCTTCCTTCACTTAACCTAACGTTTTCAAAGTTCATCCGTCTTATAGTACATATCAATACTTCACTGCTTTTTATGGCTAAATAACACTTCACTTCATGGACACACTATATTTTGTCTATCCATTCATCAGTTGATAAGAGATTTGAGTTGTTTCTACTTTTTAGCTATTGTATTTAATAAACACCCACGTACAAGTTTTTGTGTGGACGTATGTTTTCAATTCTCTTCAGTATACACCTAGGACTAGAACTGCTGGCTCATATGGTAGTGCTATGTTTAATGTTTTCAAGAACTGTCAAACTACTTTCACGGCAACTGCACCATTTTACATACCTACCAGCAAGGGAGAGTTTCAATTTCTCCATATCCTCACCAACACTTGCTGTTTCCAACTTTTTGATTACAGCTATTTTAGTAGGTGTGAAGTGATTATCCTGTGGTTTTGATTTGCATTTACCTGATGACTAAAATGTTGTGCATCTTTTCATGTGTTTATTGGCCATTTGTACAACTTCTTTAGACAAATATCTATTGAAATCCTTTGCCCATTTTACAGTATAGGTTATTGTTTACTGAGTTGTAAGACTTATTTATATATTTTGGATGCCAGTCTCTTATCATACATATGATTTGCAAACACTGTCTTCCATCCTTGTGTTGCCTTTTCACAGTCTTAATAAGTCTTTTGAGGCACAAAAGGTTTCAATTTCAATGAAGTCCAATTTATCAACTTTCTCTTTTATCGCTTGTGAGTTTGAGGAGTTAATACCATTCTCACTACGTTCATACACATTTGATGTTTTTCATCAAGAGAAATACAAACATCTCTTAAGATTTTTAACATAAACAGGGGCATTGGGGAGGGTCAGTCAGTTAAACGCCTGACTTTGGCTCAGGTTATGATCTCATGGTTCATGAGTTCAAGCACCGTACCAGGCTCTCTGATGCCAGCATAGAGCTCGCTTTGGATCCTCTGTCTTCCTCTCTTTGCCCCTCTTCACTACCTCCTCAAAAATAATAAAATAAACATTTAAAAAAAAGATTTTTAACATAAACATAAAAGTGTGCATTCATTCATCAATCCTAAAATATAGGCTCAAGCAAGGCCTTTGAAGCACTGAACCATTTGGAGTTACATGCTATCTTCACTTCACTACATAAGCCTACAATGCATGGTTTAAAGTATCTAGCTTTAATTTCTCTGATGAAAGAGAACACAGAGTACTTAGAAGCAATCTGAAAGCAGCAGTCTGTAAATTATTTATTTTACAATCTTCTCCACATTTTTATAGTTTCTTTCCCAGATCCAATTTGATAGCAATTGTTCAAATGACTCCAAAGCATTCAACTTGGTTTTCTTAGAAATAATAATCTTTTAGAATTTATAATTTACCAATGTATATAAAAATAAGTTTAGGGGGCGCCTGGGTGGCTTAGTCGGTTAAGCGTCCGACTTTCGCTTAGGTCATGATCTCACGGTTCGTGGGTTCGGGCCCCACATCGGGCTCTGTGCTGACTGCCAGCTCAGAGCCTGGAGCCTGTTTCAGTCTGTGAGTCTCTCTCTCTCTGACCCTCCCCTGCTCACGCTCTTTCTCTCTCTCTCTCTCTCCTAGAAATAAATAAAACATTAAAAAAAAATAATAAGTTTAGGAACACAAATGACTGCTGGTAAAAATATAAATTAACTGGAGTGGGAAATGTGAAAGGTGTGTTTTGCACAAAGCGTGCTGTGACCATCTGACAGCACGGTTTCCAAAGGAAAGGAGCTTTCAGCTTTATCAGATAAGTAAAGATAATTAAGAGATTAAAAGATCTTTTCTTGTAAAACTATTAATAGGTAAATGCCAAGCCTTAAGTGTTTTCAGCTTCCATATCACAGCTTAAGATAAATACCAAAGACAGACAAAAGAGAAAAGAAACTGAAATATATACATTAAGAAGTAATTTCTAAAAGTTCAGTACCTTGCACTTGTTCCAGTGGTAAAATCCTATCAAAATGATCTTGGCTCTGAAAGGGTTTTTCAGTTTTAGCTTGCTCCTCTTCTGTTCTTGCTATATTACTTTGCAAAGCAGACTCTTCGAGAACAGTATCTGACAAATGTTGACTTTCTATAGGATTCTTTTTCTTAGAGACAGAACTTTTTTCATTAGGGAACAGAATAATGACGAAGTTAGTGACCTTGGGTAAATCAATAAAGTATTCATTAATCAGTTATGTAAAAAAATGGATACAGTGAAAAGAAAATTTTTTAGGACCAGCCAGAAACTATAACTGGTTCCACTGTTGGTGCACCACCATTTTGGGTCCAGAGATATACAATCTACCAAAATCAAACATAGTATCATACTGCTATTCTGTCTTGCAAGTGGTAAGATGAGGTTTTTTCCTTTCTCAAATAAGTATCTCTGAATCTACCATGTCTAGAGAAAAACAGCTTTCTAAAAACAAGACAGACTTAAACAATACTGATATATTTGCCAAAAAGCTGATTCTCTGAATTACTAAATGCCTTATATTACTTTTAGCCCCTGCCACTGGCCTTGTCCCCATCTTCATATTTCTATTATAATATATATGGATGACAGTATTTTTCCTCAATGGCAATTTTTTCCTCCCAATCTCCTACAAAACCTCTTGGGTCTGATGCAGTTCACCACAGTCTTCTACCAGTAAAAGGAGGGGTAGGGATGAACTTTTTAGAAAAAGGCTGCTAAATGAAATAAATTCATCATCTGACAAACTGGTATGTAGGGTTAGGCTTAAATCTGGCCAGGATGAATGAAATGAAGATAGTCCTTCCATATATTCCAAGTGCTAACCCCCTGTGTCTGAGACAACTCACAACTCTAATTTACTTCCTAGTTTTTCCATCTCTTTGATGGAAAATGAAAAGGCAATCTACTGAATGGAAGAAAATATCTGCAAATCATATCTGATAAGTAGTTAATACCCAAAATGTATAAAGAACTCCTACAACTCAATTTAAAAAAACCCAAAAAACAAAAACAAAAAACAAAAAAACCCAAACAATAGAATTAAAAACTGGTCATATCTGAATATTTTCCGAAGACATACAGATGACCAATAGGCACATGAAAAGATGTTCAACATCAACTAATCATCACGAAAATACAAATCAGAACCACAATGAGATATCACCTAACACCTGTTATAATAGCTATTATTAAAAAAAAAAATAAAACCAACAAGAAATAACAAGTATTGCTGCGGATATACAATGCTGGTGGGAATATAAACTGGGAATATAACTTGGTGCAACCACTATGGAAAGCAGTACGGAGGTTCTTCAAAAGTTAAAAATAGAACTACCGTATGATTTAGCAATCTCACTTCAGGGTATTTATCCAAAGAAAACTAAAACACTAACTCAAAAAGATATATGGCACCCCCATGTTCAATGCAGCATTATTTATGATAGCCAAGATGGAAACAACCTAAGTGTACATCGACAGATGGATAAGTAAAGAAAAAGTGATATATATACACAATGGAATATTGTTCAGCCATAAAAAAGAAAGAAATCTTGCCATTTGTAACAACATGGATGGGCTGTAAGGGCATTATGGTTAGTAAGACAGAGAAAGACAAATACTACATAATCTCATTATATGCAGAAAATAAAAATAAAAACAAAAGACTAAGCTCATAGGTACAGCAAACAGATTAATGGTTCCCCGAGGTGGGGGATCGAGGGTAGGAGAAATGGGCGAAGGGAGTCAAAAGATACAAACTTCCAAATATAAGATAAGTAAGTCATGGAAATATAATGTATAGCATGATAACTATCATAATACTATATTGCATATCTGGAAGTTGTTAAGAGTAAATCTTGAAAGTTCTCATCACAAGAAAAAGCTTTTCTGTAACTATCTAAGGTGACAGATATTAATTAGACTTATTGTGGTAATCATTTCACAATACATACAAACATCTAATTATTACATTATACACCTAGTATAATGTTATATGTCAATTATATTACAAATAAATAAAATGAGTGTATGAAAGGGAAAAAAAGACCATAAAGGTCTCTATGTGACTTATTAAAAATAACAAAGGTAGAGGGAAACTGGGTGGCTCAGTTGGTTAAGCATCTGACCTGGGCTTAGGTTATGATCTCACAGGTGGTGAATTTGAGCCCCACATCAGGCTCTCTGCTGTCAGCACAGAGCCCGCTTCAGATCCTCTGTCACCCCCTCTCTCATCCCCTTCCTCACTCACACTCGCACTTTCTCAAGAATTAAAAAAAAAATTTTTTTTAAGGTGGTAAGGAAGGCAAGGCAGTGACATGAATTAAATAAGAAAGAAGTTATGACATTCAGGTTCATTTCATATTTTAAAGGCCCCCACTCCAAGAAGAGCATACACACTGACCCTTAAACAAGATAAGGGTTGGGGCACAGACTTCCTACACAGTTGAAAATCTTTGTCTAACTTCTGACTCCCCCAAAACTTAACTACTTAATTCAACTACTGTTGACTTACAAAAAACATATACAGTCCATTAACACATAGTTTGTATATGTATTATTTACTGCATTCTTACGATAAAGCTAGAGAAAAAAATATTATTTAGAAAATTGTAAGGAAGAAAAAATACATGTATAGTACTATATTTATCAAAAATAATCTGCATATAAGTAGACCAATGCAGTTCAAGGGTCAACTGCAATGTGGCCATTAGAACTTTATAACAGAGCCAGTTAATCACCTTCCCCCCAAATCCACTTCCTCAAAACTATAGCTATCACTTGTTTTTATTAGCCCATTAAAAATGCTCAAATTAAGTCAAATATGCTTCAAGTAAAAGTGGCAAGAGTAATACCTAGGAGTGCGTGAAAATAACAGTAAGAACATTTATAAAAGTAAAGCAATCTGGATGACAGCTATCAGTCTTAGCCCAAGCTTATGTTAGATTCGAATCTGAAAAGCAGATGGGGTTCACAGGAGAAAAGAAAGCTGTGGTCCAGAACAAGAACAAAAGGGCCCGGAAGCAGAAAAGAAATCTACCAGGAAGAACTGCAGAAATGTTTCCTGACTGCAGGAGGAGGGAAGAGGAAGAAGAGGGAGTCCAGAGGGAGGGGCTAACTGAAAGTCTACCAGATGCCTGCGCTGGGCAGTACTCCACTCCTGCTCCCCAAACCATGCAAACAAAACAGCAGTGTCAACATGACACTGCACACCTAGGAGGGCTCTTCTCCACACAAGGCATATGAAACACCTGTGCAGAATGAAGCTATGGTGGTGACAGCAGTGTCAAACAGCTGGCATGAACAGAAGACTCCCCAGCCTTCACCCTGAAGTGAAGCCAGCCAGGATCACTGCTCAGCTTGCACAAAGACCTAACAGAAATGAGACCTGGATACCCACTAGCCCATACTAGCAACCAAGAAGGCAGCCATAAATCAGATTCAGGAGAAGGAGCAGCTTGAGAGATAAAAATAAAGATGAACAAACTAAACAACCCCAGAGACAAGGAATAATTTATAGAACTTTGAAAACTCTCAATTAGTATTCTCAGAAAACATTCAAGTAGCTATTACATCCACAAAAAGGAGTTGTTATAAAAAATGAAAGACTGGAGCATCTGGGTGGCTCAGTGGGTAAAGCATTTGACTCTGGATTTCCACTCAGGTCATGATCTCATGGCTTGTGGGTTCAAGCCCCTCACTGGAGTCTTCACTGGCAACACGGAGCCTACTTGGGATTCTCTCTCTGCCCCTCCCCTGCTCTCTCTCAAAATAAATAAATAAACTTAAGAGGGGGAAACAAAACCGAGCTCTCAAAATTATGACTGCCAAATGATTTAATAGAAGGGTTGCAAAAAATTATCTAGAACATTGCTTGCACTGAAACGAACAAAAACAAAAACAAAGGAAAAGGAAAAAATCCAATCCAAACAAACCAGGCAATCCAAAACAGTAAAGAAGAAAAATAGAAAATTACCAAAGTAATAATTACCTAGAACTAAAGCACACAAATTTCTGGATTGATGCCAATTAGAATTTGGAATGGGGCGTGGTGGGGGGGGGTACAAAAATCACCCACCACAGACTCAGAGAGGATTCTAAGAGTTTACAGAGAGAAAAAAGTTCAGACACAAAGGGTTAGGATCAAAATGACATCACGCTTCTCACACTACATAGCTATGCCTTCAAAATTTTGTGAAAGTTATTTTCATCTTTAAATCTTATCTCAGCTAAAATATTCATTAAGTCCACAGTTAGAATAAGGATATTTTTTAAACATAAATTCTACCCTCCCCCAGAAGGAGCCACAGAAGCCATCCTTCACATGTGGACTAAAACATGGCTCTGCAGCCTGTGGAGCCACCATCACAGGAAACATAGAAGTCTGGCTCTCAGACAATCACCCAGATTTTCAGACTACTCGGTGGAGGCAAGGAATAGCCCCAAAGCACTCACCTCCACCCATCGAAAGTCTAGAGTAAGGCCAGTACACTGTACCCAGGACTTGACCTCACCAGGTCTCCTATCTTCCATTAACAGAGATCAACAAGACCACTTCCAGATCTCCTGGCCCACAGGCCCACATCAAAGAATAAAGAGTCTACTTCTGATATTCTCTCCCCTCTCTGCACATCCACTTTCTCATCACCAACATCAGTTCAGTGGGGCTAACTTCATTCGAAGATCCACAAGCACATCCCCCACCACAATGCTCCCCAACAAACAAACCCTTCTACTGTACCTCTGAGGTACAGTGCTGGATCAGCCAAACCTTGTTATTCCTGAACTCCTGTGAACACCCCCTTTCACCTCACCGCTTTAGGGAAAACCAGATGTCCTGTGAGGACACTGCCTTCCCTAAACACTGGTAAATGAGAACCATCACCTCTCCCACAGCCTTGGAATGAATCACTGGGTGTAGAGATGGAATGTGTGTCTCCATCAACATGTCCCCTCAGCACAACTTCCAGATCACCTTCACTAGTCTCCAGGCCTGGAGTCACCTCCAACCCCTCATGTCATCTGCCTTAGTACCTCAACTCTATAATGCTCCGACGCAACCCAAGCCCCCCAATTCATTCATACCACCACATCTCACATTCCCTCATCCTTTTGCTATCCTTTCCTCTTCCTTAACCCAATTCCCATGGCCAATCATCACACATCCTCAACCTCCTCGTCCCTCACTGCTTTCATCACACTACAAGCCTAGTTAAACCCAACTCTCTCCTCACACCTTGCCAGCACCCCTGCAGCTGAATGTGGTTGCGGAAAACATTACAATCACACTAAATTCATTACCATGACCCTCGAGTGGGACTCCTGATGCTGTCTGACAATCCCACTATTTCCCTCTCTGTTCATGCTCCCGCACTCCCATGACTGCTTATATATCTCTCTACTTCTCCTCCTCCATTCTCCATTGATGGCCACGCCTCCTGCTGCACTGAGAGACCCTAAGCACTGAAAAGACAACATTCAGATTCTTACCACAAGTACCCATATATCCTGCCTTCCCACCTGCAATACAGAGGAACTATCCATGGTCCTACCTCTCTAGTCATTTCCTCCATGGCACCTTAGATCTTGGCCTCTCTTATTTATGCAAAGGCACTGTTTTGGCAATTTTCTTCTCTTTCTATATAATCAGACTTTCCTTTTCCAGATCATTCCTATCTCCATGTAAACTTGCAGTAACTTCTCCCACCATGAAAAAGAAAAGAGAAAAATTTTCTCTTGACCTACTACACTCACTGGCTATCACAGCCCTGCTTCTTGGTTGCCTTTTGCAGCAAAACACACCATCTCCAATACTAAGCTCCCATTCTCTCTTAAACTCCCTTTCCTACACTAGTGTGCCTCCTACTTCCACTGAAACCGTCAGGGCTACCTATGACCTAACGTATGCTAATTCCAATGGTCACTTCCTAGTCCTCAGTTTTTTGGATACAATTGGATCTCTCTCTCTTCTTCCACAGATGTTCTTTAAGTGACTTCTAAGATACTGCTTTCTTCCTACCTCTGGCCACCAGTTTTTAATCTTTGTGTCTATTTCTCCTCTTCCCACCTTAACGCTGACATGTCCCAACATAAGGCCGTGGTGCTCTTCTCTTCATCTACCTCACCCCTTTGATAATCCAGTCTTCTAAGTGTGCCTCCTGCTTCCAGACTTGCCTCCAGTCTATTCCCCCACAGTAGCCAGAGTGAACCTTTTAAAACAAAACCCTCTAATGGTTTCCATCTCTCTCAAAACCCTTGCTCACCCCAAGACAGCCTCTTTCCTGCTGACTGAACTTAGGTATGTTCCTACCTTAGGGCCTTTACACTGGTGCAGCCTCCACCTGAAATCCTCTTACTCCTGACATCTACATGGCCAACTACCTGCTTCAAGTATCTGCTCATATCTTATACCTCCTCAATGAGACCCCCCCCACTGACCACTCCCTTCAGCCTCACCAATTACTCCCCTTATCATGTTCTATTTTTTTCTAACATTTTCCCCTTCAAATATACTATGAAACTATATATTTTAATGTCTTTTTGTTTAACGTCTGTTTTGTTCACTGGTATTTCCCAAGTACTTAGAGAAGTACCTGGCACACAGTAGGCACTTGGTCAAAAATACACATGGAATGAATGAGTCTACAAAGAGTTAACATCTTTAATATATAGAAAGCACATATATCCAAATGTTACCAACAGGCAATTCACAACAAAAATATAAGTAATGAATAAACATTAAAGTATGTTCAATTCCATAAATACTCCATTATGAATTCAAACACAGAAAACTTTAAGAATGCCTGTAATACCACCATCAAGAGATAACTACCATTTACATTTTGGTTTATAGCCTTCCAGATTTTCTTCTATGCATTTATGCATGTGTACAAATTTTTTTACTTCTAAAATCTAGGATTAAAAATAATACCACCAAATGTTGGAGAGAGCTCAGAGAAGTAGACATTCTCATGTACATCTTCTAGCGGGAGTATAAAGTGGTACAGATCTTCTAAAGAGCAATGTGGTGATTTGTAACGGTCTTTAAATTAAATATTAACTCAGCAATTTCAATCCTAGGAATTTATCTGAATAGAATAATCTACTAGGTGTGCAAATGTATAAATAAAATTCAGCAAATTTATAATAGCAAAATTTCAATAATCTAAATGCCTAACATGGTGCAGCCATTAACATGACACATACCTACATTAATTATAATTGAAAGAGGAGCACAGTGATTTTTAAAAGTTATAAATAGTATGTACAGTTAAAACAATATACATGTATAGGTTATAGAAAAATAGTCTCATTAGTAAGATTATAGACTTATTATCTTCCTTATAATTCTCTGTATTTTCTATTTTTTTTTAATGAGTATGTATTACTTTTGGAATGAGAAAAGTTGTTTGGAAAGACTAAAAATGTTTGTGATTAAAATTATACAAAGAAAACTCTTAAAGATTCTTAGAATTACTCAGAGACAGAGTCACACTTTCATTTTACACAAGACTGAATGAGACCTGCTTTAGGATGGCAAAAACAAGACAAAGGTATGAACTTACTCATCATCCTGGAAGCTAAGTTGTAACTTCTCTCTTGATTCAGCTTCACTCTGGCTACTAGGAGAGGACTCAGATGGAACTGAAAACTTCCTTTCTATTAAATAAGATGCCTGGATATCAGAATACCTATACACACACAAAATTTTTTTATTAATAATTAAATTACGCACATTTAAAATTCACCGTGACATTGGGCTACAAGACCATAAAACCAGCTGAGGGGGATGAAAACAAATAGGGCTTCCAGTGTTCAAAATCATCATCCCACATGAAAAGCTCTAAATATGTGTGCGTCAGCAACGAGGTGTGTGTGTGTGTGTGTGTGTGTGTGTGTGTGTACTAAACAAAAGAATCACAGAAATCTTAAAGCTAAAAATTTTTAAAGCGTCAACTCAACCCCTTCATTCCAAAGGTAAAGATAAGGATTCTTACCAAATGTTTAGGAAAGTAGTTAGATATTTAAGTATGGGTAAACTTTACGTATCATACAAGGTGGATGTACCGTACACATCACATATGGAAATACAACTCAAATTACCAGCTACCAGTAAGGCTGAACTAATACAAATCCAAAACACTATGAGTAGAAAAAACAATTAGTAAACCGAAAGGTCACTGGTGCTCAATTCCAAATCCACCCACCCACTAGTGATGAAGGCAATGGAATAAGGAAAACCACAATAAATTTTTATAACAATTATATATATATATGAATATATATAATACACACGAACACTTATGTGATATATTTATGTATATACAATATACATAAAGCAAAAGCTCAAGCATGGCTGAGACATTTTTACAAGAGTATCAATGTATTACAGGCATTCTAGGCCTTAACAAAAAAATCACCTTTTCAAATGATGATTACCTGTTATCAGTCCCAGATCTATTTCTAGCAAGTGTTGAAACCGCAACAGGCAAGCCAAGATTTGAAGAAAGAGTGACATTTTCCAAAATCTCGCTATTACCAAGTAATGAATTGGTTAAAAAGCTTGGAAAGGACTCTTCAGCTATACCTCGAAAATCTTCCATCTTACTGCAACAATAAAAGATTTTTATAAATCAGTTACTACTATAAAACTTTTTGAAATGATTAAAAGTCTTATAAATCTTAGAAAACTGATAAATCTCAGGGAAAAAGTCATTTTTTTTGGAACAGCACAAAGAGGGGATTTGATCAGCAAGCATTTGATCAGTAAAGTAATTCTCAGAATACTTTGCTACTTCCTAGCTGGGAATATAAATCTCAAACTATCTTTTTGTAATTAACATAATAACAAAATACAACACAGCTTTATGTACTCTTGTTTGTTATAGCAAGGAATATCAACTGCCATACTTATTTAGTAAAGAAGCAAAGAAGACAACCCTGCAGGAGTATACAGATGATCTCAGGAGTGCTTAAAAGTTTACTGGTTAAGTACTCATGCTAACACGGAACAGAAAAAAAATTGATCCAGCAAAATCTAGCCCCTAATTTCAGAGATTACTGTTAAGGACGAGTAAACATTAGCTTAAAAAGGGAATCCACTCAAAGAAAAATATGTTATATAAAGTATACCTGGCACATGGACAAGGCAAAAATAGTGAAAGTGGTCTACAAAGGACTAACTCGAAAACACTCATACAGACTCTGTACTACTGAGAGCCTCCAACCAACATTGGCTACTGGTTCTACTTGATCCTGAGCACAGTACTCAGGAGATTTAATCTCAAAAATGATTCAGAGTGTCTATCATGTAAGGGCTATATGGAATTCAGGAAAAAAAATTAAATCAGGAAAGGCTCAATAAATAAGAGTACTGGCCCTCTACCTTGAAGAATTAGCAGAACTTTTATAGATGAGGGGGCTTTTAATGATGACAAACATTAGCAAAGGAGAAAGAGAATTGAGATTTATTGCATACCTACTACCTTAACTCATCCCATTTTATGATGAAGAAATACAATGGGACTAAATTAGCTAAATTTACCCAAGGTTGTGCAATTAGTAAAATTCAAACCCAGGTATGACTCCAAAATCCACTCTAAATACTAAGTGTGTGGTGGCGATAGCCAGGTGCTCTACCAATGTGTTTTGGGAAAGGGTGTACAAAATAACATGGTGAATGAAATCATGGAGTCAGACTTAAAAGCCTTAAATGGTATATTAGGAAGTATGGAATGTATTCTGCAGCCTAGGGAAGGACTGATCCTAGCAGCCTATGGCAGAGGAAGGGACAGGGCTTAATGTCTAGAAGGATATTCAAAGAGTACCACTACTGGTGACACAGAAGACAATGATGGACTGTGCTGGGGCCAATGACAAATGCACTGAAGTATAGCTTTTAGGTGGTATGGGCTAACTTACCTACTCTGTAAAGTCGAAAACATTTATAACTCATTAGAGAGCTATAAAACTTATCTGACTGTGAAGTATCCATGCTCCTGTTGGAAGCTGACCTCTCCACCACCCACACTTGATCCTACCCCATCACCAATGCAGCAACAACCACTCCAGCAACTGGCCCTACTAAACATCATCAAATATTCTGTCGATTCCCACCAGCATGCTGTTAGTTCCCTATCTTTTAAAAAAGCTTTCCTCTCTCTCATACCCAATTGTCCCCCTGCAGCTGCCACCACTTGCATCTGCACTCCCTTTACTACATACTCCTCCAAAGGGAATCACTACTAGCATCCGATTTCACCCTTGCCATTTCCTAAACCCACTGCGAACTGGCCCTTGCCCCCCCGACCCCATCAAAATGTTTGTCAACATCACCAATGAGCCACAATAATCCCATGGTCAATTTTCAGTCCCATCTTTGTTGACGTACCAATACGAGATTGTTTGTACTCCTTCCTCATAGAAATACTTTCTTCACTGGCTTCCAAGACACAGCTGTCTGGGCTCTGCAACCTCACCATGTGCTTCTTTTCCTTCTCCTTGGCTGGTTTCTCCTTACCTCCTGGACTTCCACACAGTGAAGGGTCCAGGACTTGCTCCTGGATTTCTTCCACCTATCCACCCTCAGTTTGAAATATAAAATGAAATTTATATCTCCAGCTGGCCCTCTCCCCTGAACCTCAGATACGCAACTACCTACTAAACATTTTCATTTAGATATCTAACAGGCACCTAAACCTGAATCTTGATTCCATCTCATTCCAACCCCCTCAAGAAGGCCTGCTCTGCAGGCTTCCCGAGAGAGAAAATGACAAATCCATTCTCCTGTTGCTCAAACCAGAAATCTTAGTGATTACTAACCAACACCTCCAATACACACACACACATACACACCCTAAATGCAATCCCTCAGCAAATCCCAATGTCCATACCTAACAATATAACCAGAACCTGTCATTTCCACTGCTACCACCTTGGTCAAGCCACCACCACCTCCTGCCCAGATTCTTACAAGAGCCCTCCAACCACCTCCACACCTCCACTCTTCCTCCCCTAGTCTATTCCCCACACACTAAAATTATCCATATAAAATAAGTCAAATACTGTCACTCTTCCCAAAACCCTCTACTGGTTTCCACCTCATTCAGACTAAAAGTTAATGCTTATAATGGCCAATAAGGGGCTGGATAATCTGAGCTCATCTCCTACCACTCTTCTCCCTTGCTCACTCCGTCCTCACCACCCTAACCTTCCTGCTATCCAACAACTCACCGGGGCTCCAGCCTCAGGGCCTGTGCCCTGGCTCTAACCTCCACCCAGCACACTGATACCTAGATAGCCTCACATCTTGCTCTTTTACTTCAAGGCTTTGTGTAAAATCCACTTACCTATCTGGTCTTACTCACCAACCTTCCTCATCAATTCCAATTGTCTTGCCCTTCTTTGTTTTTTCTGTGGTGCTGACCACCATCCAGCATGCTGTATAATTTTACCTGGTTAATGGGGTTTTTTTCCCCATACTTGAATGCAAACCCCATGAGGGCAAAGACTTGGCCTATTTTGCCACTGAATTTCTATCTAAAGCAGTGCCTTACCTAGAGTAGATCCTCAATAAATTTGTTGAGTAAATGAATGAATGTCTTCATACTACGTCAATTCACAGCAAATTCATCACCAACTATTATGTAAGTACCCTTCTCATAGATCACACCCCAGCATTTTCCTTTCTTCAGTATTTCTATTTCCTTTTCTTTATTTGTATAAACATGTGCAAAACCATCCCATATTAGTACTTCCTGCCACCAGCTTCTCACCTCCTCTTCACAGCCAAGTGTCTTAAAAGAATCCAAATGACAACTTCTATATCTCACTTGACATCTTCTTCCTCCACTCTGATCACAGATCTTGTCATGCAATGTACATCTTACAAAATACTACCAGACAATAGGACTGCAAGCAGATATCAACTAAAAGTTACAGACCTCACTTGAACACATTTCAATCTGGTAGGAAACACCGTCACCAAATAGAACATATCCACCGGTGGAGCCCATTCCTGAAGACAAAACAGGTCTATATCCCAAACATACCCTGAATCATTCTACATCTTTGTGTCTGCTACCACCACTCTCCTCTACTGAAAAGCCTCCCAACCAGTCTCCATACTTCCCTATGCCACCCTATAGCTAATTCTCCACACTGCAGCCAAAGCGACCATTAAATACAAACCAGGCACCATACCCCTATTGAAAACTTTCAAGGAGCCACCCCATCTTCCACTCCAGAGGCTCACTCACACTGGTGTCTGTTGCTGTAACACTCCAGCCCATCCCTACCTTGGGGCCCAGAGGACTCTGCTAGATCTTTGCACAAGCTAGCTCATTCTTAACATTCACCTTAATTTAAATGTCACCTTGTAAGAGGTGATTCCGCATCATTAATCAAGTGTAGCCCCAAAGTCTCTCACAATTGTCTTAACTTCTTCCAGGACTCATCATTATTTTTATATTTTTCTTCCCCCACTAAAAATATTTTTCCCTGAGAGCATGGGCCTTGCCTATCTGTCCATCACTGTCGACTAAAGCCTATAATAACGCCTAGCACATATTTATGAAATAAATGAATGTCTGACAACATCTTTGACTTTAGGATATCAGTTTCTTAGGGACATGCCAGTCTTGTTCACCCATATATCCTCGGTAACTTTCAGAGTTAGGAATATGAATTGGAACAAAAAAGAGTTGAAAGAAATAATCTATACCCCCTAGCTACCTAGCTGACATACAGTGTCTACTCTATTATAAAATAATGCACTAAGTACTTTATATACATTTCTCTAATCCCTGCATCAAATCTGCAATGTAGTCATTATCCATACTACTGAAAAAACTGAGGCCAAGAAAGGGAATTATGACAATTTTCCAGGCCACACAGCACAAGTGGGATCAGAGGATTCACAGCCAGGCAAGTATGCACCAGAGTAGTCTTTTCCTCTGCACTAACGCCATCTTCCTCATTTTGAGATCACCTTCAGCCAAGACCTCCCTATCCTGAGCTCAAGACTCCTATTTCCAAATGGTTCTTTGACATCTACTTTACTTCTCACTGGCTCTTAAGTGCTGCAAAGTTAACAAATATAAAACCAAACTCATTACCTTTCCTCCACCCACTCTTCCTATTATCTTTAGTTTTACCTATCATATCTCTATTCTTGTTTTCTCAATTATAAAATTCCAATGCTTCTAACTCCAAATAGATCTCTGGAAAAGCTGAGATCCACTTCTATATTCCCAACGCCTGCCACCTATCACCTTTTAATCTAAACTATTGCACAAGTCTTCCAAGTAGCCTCCCCACCTCCAACCTTGCAATCACTAAGTTATTCATTCATTTACACATATGTAAACCACATTATATACCAAATTCTTTAAGGATTTATCCTTAGTGTCAAAGCGAACAAAACTCAGATATTAAGCAAAGATCATTCATGCAACAATCACTATCAAATGCAAACCATGAAACACACTTATCGCTGGGAATGCAAAATGAAGAGTTCTCCTCAGGGAGCTGACAGTTCCTAACAATTATGATCAATTATGATCCCTATTAATTATGACAGTGTTAAGCGCTGGGATAGAGCTTTGCTATGGGGCAGTGGTAATATAAGCCAGGGGAAGATTCCTCGAGATGTAATCTAATACTTGTCTCTCGTTTCCAGAAAGAAGTACACTTGTTCTAAACCATCCATGGACATACCACATGCCTAAAGTTTTTCTAGAAGTAAAAATTCCCTAAACTCCCTCTATACTGCTTAGCCATCCTTCTTCCATCACCTAAAAGTGAAGACAACATAACATTACCTTTCCTTTTACTATATCTGAACTAAATATCTATCTTTGGGATTTCTCTTGCTATTTCCTTAAAGCAAGAATTTCACATCTGAGTTTCACATTTGGGTTTACTAATATTTAATTACTTTAATTACAGTTCTGAGTATATAAAATCCATTTATATAGATCATTAATTGGAAATCTACATGTACAACTAAACATTTAAAAGCATTCGCTGTCAAGCTTCCCTAACATTCATTATTTACTCTTGGTGTTAAGAAATAATCTGTAATTAGGTAGGCATTTAATATATTACTTTTCAAAGCTTACCGTAAACTTTGATCACAAAACTGAAATTCGGTGAAAAACCTTATTTTGGAGCAGTAAAAACTCCAGTCGAATGACCTCAAAATGGTAACAGCAAACGGAGATACTTTCATAAAAACAGCTGTCCTCCATACGACTGCCTCGAAAGGGACCTCATGTTTTACTAAACAGACTCTGAAATTAAAAGAAATCAAAAGTATAGCGATATTAAACACTATGTTTTTTCTTCTTCATAAAGAAATCAGGTGCAAGGAATGTAGGAAAGGTATTGGGAGTAAATGTGAACGCGGCCTAGCAGTAACCAAAACAAAATGTGAAAAATCGGGTGACACTGGCGGAACCCTCCACATTTTTTTAACAACATTACTCCGTGGTCAGTCTTGGATTAAAAGGAGAAACAGCCGCCGATCACGACACACACGAAGCAAACACCGCCAGTCAAGGGCACTTTGCAAGAAGAAAATCCAGAGCAAAGCGCAGAGCGCGTTGGTCTCTGGAAATCACCATGTGGAAGGTGAGGAACACAAAGCTGTGATCCCCAAAATCAAAACCCGTTTCTTTCAAAGCAAAACTCTCAGAGGCGCCCAATTAAACTCACTGAGCGGAATTCAGCGTGGCGGCAGAGCTGAGTACAAAGGGCCGACGGAACATGACCGTCGGGCTCCAGCCAGCGCCCTGTAGTCCCCAGCCCGGAGCCTGCGCCCCGCGCCCGACCCCGACCCAACCGACACTGCCCTATCGGCCCGGCAGCCAAAATGCCTGCCGAAAGTGGATTCGCCTGCCCCCTGCCGAACCACAGACAAGACTCGGGAGACCCCTCCTCACCAAGCCCGCGACTCCAGGGTCGGGAGCCGAGAGTTGGTCGGAAAGGTGCAGAGGGAGGGGACGTCCCGGTGGCACTGCAAGTGCGCGTGCGCATACACCCCGCACCCGCGGCCTCCCGGACTGGCCGTACAGCGCGCCCTCAGGTTTACGTCCGTTCGCGGCATGAGCCACGGGGCGGGGACTCAGAGCCGGCCTTGGATTGGACGGAGAGAAGGGACGGGGAGAGGAAGAGGCCGGTGATTGGGCGAGGACCACTAGTCCCTGAATTTGAAGCTACGAAGCCGCGCGCCGCAGGTCCGGAGGAGGGGCGGAGTACCGCGAGGGGCTCGCCGCCCCGCTAAAGTCCTTCACGCTATAGGTGAAGCGCAAGCAAGGCGCAGTAAGCCTTGGCAAACTTGGAAAGAAAGCTTACCGTATGGAGTCTGGGACCCCAAGACACCATCACTCAAAGCATATTTCTGGTGAACAAATTATCTCATACTACCCTGAGTTCAGTACTGTTGTCACTTTTTGTCTTTACAAGATCAGCTGCAGATCTTTTTTTTCAAATCACTGCTTAGCAGATGCTTAAATGTGTCGTGATTTGCCTTATGTTATACACTGCAATGAAACTGCAATACGAAATCATTTCTCAGGATTTAAGCTTCATGATAGTTCGCTACACCTAATCGCCTCTTTGTGACGGAGTAAGGATGGTGTGGGGTGAAAAGAGCTGAGATAGAATTCTTCCCTAATTACTTACCACGTTTTCCTGTTCTCCTTAAGGCCACAAATACCACCACTGACATCTGCTTAGCCCAATGCTTTAACTACTACTTTACTGAACCCATAGAAGTAACTCCCATTTCACGCCCTTCACTTTCCTTTACCTCAAAATTTCTTCCATAGTCTGAGAGTCCTTCTTTTCCAACGCTAACTCTTTAACTTCATTCATGCAACAGTTATTGAATGTTTAAGATGCACCGGTACACTTGGGAGTAGACCAAATGAAAAACACAAAGTTGAGTTTAACAGTCCTTACTCCTAATTTAACCCGTTGGGGAATGATAGTTTATCACTTTCTTTTTCTACATCCTCTAAAATACTGCTCAACTAACATTCCCGGATACCTTCTCTACTGGTTCCTTTCTGCCTTTGGAAATGCTGCCTCTCTCCACCCAAAACCAAAACCAACTCACCGTTGCTGGATTCTGTCCTATCACCTTAAGACCATTCTCTCTCTCCTACCCTTAAACTGCCTCCACTTTCACACCTTAATGCCATTTATCCCATGATACCTGGTTTTGTCCTGAGTACTATTTTAACACTCAACTTTATCAGGACTAGCCTCCCAAACTTAGTTGATGTCTCTGCAATTCTCATGGCATTTTTCTTGAAACCTTCAAGCCTTGGCATTTGCAAACTACCCCTTATTCTACCCTTGTCCACACTCAATGAACAAAGTGAAGAAAATCTCAAGATTTTCTGAATCCTGAAAAATAAACCTATTAGCCTTAGAGCTGAAAGGCTGCCGCTTGAGTGTAATGAGCAATCCTTGTTTCACAAAGTGTCCGATCTATCTAGATCACATAACCAGAGGTGAACTGCTGGTATGTGTCTATTCATTCACCCTGTAGCCCTTGTACCCAACTCAATAAATGTCCTTCTCCTCCATTAAAAACAAGTGACCAAAGCTCTCCCAACACCCAGCAACCTAGTGGAACTCTAGCAACAAGGATCTATAATCCAAAGTATCGGCAAGCCAGAGAGAGAGCAGAGACTAATGCCAGACAGCCTAGATCTCAATCCTCAGCCTAGATCTCACTTCCTAGCTGTGCAGCCTTAGGCAAATACCTCTAATCTGCCAATTTCCTCAACTGTAAAATGGGGAGAATTATTAGGCATTTGCCTCAGGTTTGTTTTAAGGATTAGTTAATTCACATTAAGTATCTAGAAGAGCACTGGCGCATGGAAGTACTCAAAAAATATTAGCTGTTTTACCAACTTACCAACTGAAAAGGAGTCATAAAACTCCCAGTGAATTTCAAATCTCCTTAGACATTGGTTAAAGCTTGCAGAAGTCCCAGGGCTAGGGATGGATGCCTCCCAGGGTATTAGAAGTGGTATCTACCCAGGTAAGAAAAGGCAGTCATCTCCCATAGTTCCCCTTTACCAAATGCTTTAAGTGGCAAACCTCAGCCACAGATATCCAAAGCCACCTACAATGTGACCACAACGTCTGATTCTCAATCTCCCACCAGCTCCCCAAATGAACCTTACATCAGACCAATACATCCTGTTGCCCAAACACACTCCTGTCCTCTTTTACCTCTGGGCCATCATCTTGGAAATCCTACCCTCCTCTACTTCAACTACTTCATCTGTTGAAATCCCACTTTACTTCCAAACCTGGCCACCAGCTCAAATAAATCACTTTGTTTCAACCTATATAATGAAACTGAATCCTCATTACCTTCTGGAAATTCTGTGAATGCCTCCTCTATTTTTTACATACCCCAGTGTGTTTATAGCACAGTATTTTGCACTCAAAAGATGCTCAATATTCACTAAATTGGAGAATCTGCCTCATTCCATTTATCCCATTCTAACCCTGACACCTTTATAATGATTGAAATCTCAAAGGTGTCAATTATTAATTCTGAGCTAGAGTCAGCCTTAAGTGAGACCCCCTTGCTTTGAACCTAAACAAGCCAACAAGTCTAAAACAAGCCCTTTAACAGAAGGAAGACTTCTGAGATTTGGAAAAGATTTTTCTTCATACGCTGAAATGCTAAAATGCTAACTTTACAGACAAAGCATTTTAATGATTAATCACAAGAAAATTCAAATGTCCCTTAAGTTAAAATTAATCTCTTTTCAGCTCTTTATCCTTTGCATGTTAAGAGGCTTCAAGTGTATGGCACTATTCATAGGAAGGATGCCTTTGAAAATTAGATTTAAAGTTATATGGTTACAAAAATTCTATGTGTGATTAAGACAACATTTGAAATACTTTTCAAATTACATCCTTCTCTAGTCCTGAAGAGAGTTAAATCCTTGGCAATTCTTGAGAAAACTGAACCAAAACGAACATTACTAGTTCCATAGTTTTAATCATTTTACCATAATTATTGTCCAGTACTTTCTGATTTCAAGATTTAAAAGTAGCATTAAAAATGAATCTAATGTGCAATTAGATTGGAAGTCAACATGTCAGTTGTGTTAGTCTACATACTAACTTCCTACCTTTTTAAATAAATGTCATGCTTATCTCCTAATTTCTGATTGTTTGGATTTTTTTTGCAACATTGTATAAGGAGATATAAGCTTTACCATTTATCAAATAGAATATAGTTGACCCTTAAACTACTCAGGGGTTAGATGGTGCCAATGTGCCCACAGTCAAAAATCTGAGTCTAATCTTGGACTACTTAATGGCCTATTATTGACCGGAAGCTTTACCAGTAACATAAATAGTCAATTAACACCTGTTTTGTATGTTATACATATTATATGATGTTTTCTTACAATAAAGTAAGCTAGAGAAAAGAAAATGCTATTAAGAAAATCATAGGGAAGAGAAACTACAATTACAGTACCATGCTGCTTTTACTGAAAAAGATCTACCTATAAGTGGACCAGTGCAGTTCAAACCCATGCTGTTCAAGGGCCAGCTGTATACTCTGTCTTCATAAGGCAACAGATTCATATCTTTTAAAATATATTTTATTGAATAATCTACTTGGAGAATAATTACAAAAGCTTTAAACAGCAATTCCAAGTAGTAAAAGGCAAATTCTTTTCAAAAAAAAAGACCAAAGAGTCCATTATTCTGTTTTGCTGCTTTATACACAGGAATGATTTATTTTACAAACTAGACAGATCCAACATTAGCCTGTAGAATTTAAAACATTTCTTAATATGTCTCAAAGGCAAAGTGAACTTTATGATATGCTTTCATATTAACCAGAATGACAAACCATAAGAAAATTAACACCATAACAGTTCAAGATAAAACTAATAGAATAGGCACTTTGAAAGTGAAATCCGCTACTGTAACTCTCACAGTTCATGTTACTTGTACTTAGGGCATTTCATCAAAGGTTATCAACCGGTGAGGCAAATGTTCCTTTGATGCAGAAGCACAAACACACTTCGGTTCCAAACACTGTGTTCTGGTTGTAATACATGCAAGATGGGCCCTAAATTAGAAAAATCTTCTCAAAGAAAATGAAGAAAAACAAAAAGCAGCCAGGAATGAAAGCATTTACAAGCATTTGAATAAGGCCTTTAAGTGTTAAATCAGTGTTTTAAACCCCTTCATTCTCAGGTAAGGGATTAAGAGGCCGAGAGAGAGATCGTCTGCGAGGGTGAGGATACTGGAGGTTGGCAGTGTCAGCATCGCAAGAGTGCTCTACCAGAGGAGGAGGAGGAGGAGGAAGGAGCTGGGCATAACTGGACCATCTCGATCCAGCCCGTGGGGAATCCAGAGGGGGAAAGAAATACCTGAAACAATGAAGACAGGAACAAAACACCAAAACAAAACAAAAACAACAGAAGAAAAAAAAAAAGAAAAGAAAAAAAAAACAGAAGAAAAAGAGAAAAGTAGTAAATACAAAGAGAACCAAAGAGGAGAAAACACATGCTGGAAAAAAAAAGCTTTAGTATATTCATGCCAAAACTAACAGAACATAATCGCAAAAATCAAGACCCTTACTCAAATCAAGCTTGCTTAAGCAAGTATAGAAACTTGAAAGAAATACAATCTGTTAAACTTAAAATGTTAAAAAAAATTATCAGTATGAATGTTACAAAAAAAGACATTTTATAATTTAAAACATTTTCTAATCTTTCAGAAACATATTTGATGCGATCCTGGAAATTTACAAATCTAATAAGCTTTTTATTTTAAGCAATGCTTCGTTTGTAGTAGCAGCAGGCACACGTTTTGTAGTGCATACATGACACTGAGAACCAATCCAAATATACTTTCACAAAGTATGGCCAGCTATTGCAATATACTTCTGAAGAAATAACAATCTTTGAAAACACTAAGCTGCTTTTCGGCAAAAACCTTAAATAGTACAAAATTTTGATAAGTAAAAGAGCTCAAAGAATATGTTCTATTGTTACTCTTCTGCCATTTTATAACTTACCCGTAATACTTAAGCATATTAGCAAACAAAGACTTATAGCTTTGTCATCAAAGTCAAAGTTCTAGAGAATATGAACTAAATGAAGCAGCCAACTAAATTAAAATCCTGAGACTTGGAATGTGGAGGTTAATGTGCATGCACAATTTCAGCAGATTTTTAACAGCTCCTCTTATAGTATGTTTCCAAATTTTGACTTGAAGGAAAACTTAAGCCATGGAATTATACCATAAAAAATATACAAGCACATATTAGAAACATTTAGCTCTTTAGTGAATAAGAATTGAAAACTTACAAAGATGTTTTCATTTTACTACCAAATTATAAATGAAGCAATACCAAATATTTAATTTGGCCACTAACTGTACAAATTACATTCATTTCACTACTACTACTCTCACTTCTTTACTAATATTTTTTAATATTACAAAGAAATGACAGAGTTGTATTAAATAATATCACATATAAGCCAGTTCTACAAAAGGTAATAAACAAATTAGCACTCAAAACAATCTTTATGAAAAATATTTATTCAATCTTCAAATTAAAATTGTAAAAATTCATCGTTTTAGCTTACTGTTTTAGAAAACAAAAGAAATAAGCCTATATTCTCCAACTGGAATAAAGTGGTGTTTTCCCCTCCTCCCAACTACTTACAAGGATAGCAACAATCCTTTTAATTTTAAAACCCATGTGAGTTTCAGGAACATTTCAAAAAATTGTTTTGGTGACAACGTCTCAACAAAAAGCCTCTCCACTTATATTTCAAAAGTTTCAAATAGTGTCAATAAACTGGCTAGTACAAAAAAATGATATACACTGTATTTTTTAAAGGCCTTTTGGATTGCGTTTAGTGGTAAGCAGGCTGCTGGTGTATCTTGGGAGAGGTCAAACGCGCTGGGGAAAGGGAAAAGGAGCTCGCTTTCCATTCCTGTGTGCATGCAACAAGCAGCAAAACAGCAAAGTTACTCCAGTTAGCTGGTACTCAGCTGTGCTTTCTGTTAAAGGACATAATACAAATGGAGAAGGGAAAATGCATCACAGATCTAACACACACGGTTATTGGCACAGTAAGAATACAGATCAAAACTTCAAAGCTCTTTACAAAAGAATATACACAGTACAGGCAGCAATCAAAAACCAGATATTTTTTCAATTAACGGTAGTATCCTTTGTTTCATGAAATCGTTTTTATAATCTGGGGTCTTCTGTGGTAAACTGAAATTGTTTTCATGCAAATACTGAAACCTCAAAATCAAACAGTAGGACTTTTTATAAAATTTTAACAATATAAAAATAGTTGAAGATGTTTTAAATAGAATTCTAAGATGACAACAGGATAACCACAGGACATTTTTTTAATAAGGGCTATGCTTTGAAGTTTCCTGAATCTTATTCCAAATCATTCACAAAGGCATATTAAAATAAGTTTATTTTATAAATTCACATATTCAAAATTTCCATATGAAAATAAAGGATGACTCTTTAGATCACAAACATTGTCAAGATAAACAAGAATCTAAAATACGTTAAAAATTCTAAAAATCAAGAAATCAAAATTTACCATTTTCTCTTACAATCTCCATTAAAGGTTAAACATACACACACACTACTACTACTACTACCACTACTACTACTACTACTAACATATTAATGCTCATCTAGGACTAAAATCCTTAGCATTATCCCAGATTTGCTCTGCATCTTACTTGAGAAGTAAAATCTTAAAGTTATAAACATTTCTGACAGACCACTAAATTTCACAATATAATTTAGTTTAATGGCTTAAAAATCTACCTATAAATATGATTATGTAAACTAAATACAGAGCTAACAAAGTGATTTTTTTCTAGTATCATAATTGTATATGAATTTCTTCATTCAATCTTAAAATCCATGAAATTACACACCTTTAGTCTGGCTACCAGATTGACTTAAAAAGGAGATAATTTCTAGTTTTCCCACAAAACAGCCTACCTGCCAGAAGAAGATCCATTTAATGAATTTTGAAGATTTGGGATATTTGAACCTAGGGAAGGATTTGAGTTTCCCTGCTGAGAATTCCCATTGACAGGGCTCCCATTACCTTTCAAAATACCAGTACACTTCCAATTGTCCATATAATTAGCTGAAAGGAAAATGGTCAAATACATTAACATGGCTAATAGCTTTGTTAAAGGGCACAAATCTGTATTCAAACTCTCAAACGACAATTAAAAAAACAAAAGAGGACTACCTATCTCGAGATAACTGTTAAAGGCATTTTTTAAATAAAATACATATCTGAATTTAACCAATTTTTTTAAAGTTTTAGAAGAGTTTTGAGACAATTCTCTAAGCTACCACATTAATATCAAAATAAATTCTTCATTTTTATGATAATGAATTTCAATTACTTGTATATGTAGGATAATGGAGTTGTCTTCTTGGTTATACAAGTCATGTGGGTACTAAATGTCCTCAGAGGTACTAAATGTCCAAAGGACCCCTCCTTTGGGGTTTGAGTGGCTAACCCAACATGACCTAATTGTTCTAATGCAAAATAGGTCACTGGAGAGACACTGATCCCTGGAAACCTAAGTTAGAGAGCCTGCTGGGGTGAAGCTGGGTGGTCCTGACTAAAGCCCAGAGGCAAGAAAGAGAGGCAAAGCCCTAGATAGCAAATGACATTAAGGAAAGGGAGGTGTGGGCTGGTTCTACCACAGCCTAAAACTGACCATGGGAGACAGCCAAATTGCATTTTGAGAAACAATAACTACTCAGGGTACACCAACTAAGCTATAGCTTGTATGGGACGCCACTGACTAGAGTGGGACAAGGACCAAGGACACCTCCACCCAGTATGATAAACGTCCATGGAAAAATGTAAACTATGCTGCAGCAACCACAGCCAACATCCAGTTACTAGACCGAATCCTCACTCAGCATGGCATTTATAAGAAACTTTCACAATCAGTGGCCTGAAGATTCTTGAACTTTTGAGAGTTGCAGAGAGGAAGTGGGGATGAAACTGGATTTTCTATTACGGGCTGGTTAGCTAGAGCAATTATTTAATAAAAGATGTCTGTAGTCCTATCCTGCATTTATATAGCAATCACACAAGTTACACACATAGCAAAAGGTATCTTTTGGAGATACTGCGTATTCTGCTACAACTACTTTGCGTTTTAAAAGGTGCTCCACGTGGAAACTTAAAAAACAATAAAAGTGTCATTAACTGCCATGAACTAGGTAAACTGATGGAGGTTCAAAATGACACAAATATAAGACATTAATTTAAAACTAACTGTAGAAAGAGAATTTTCTCCAAAATATTTCTGGGTTTACATTTCTAAATGAAAATTCTGAAGTAACAACACAGAGCAAATCCCTTCATTAAAACCTTACCTTTCCACAATCTTACACAGCCATCATCTCCTGAAGATGCTAACACTGTTCCTGTTATATTCCAACTCACTCGCCAGACCTGGGAATTATGATTATCAAACTGAGCCACTATATGGATTTCAAATTTTGTTGGTCCACCAGAGGAGGTAAGTTCTTTCCTATTAATAAAAAGATTTTCCTGAGAAATACTGAGAAAAGATTTCAAACACACACGGCTCTAAATAAAAAAATACACATATTTACCATATTATTTTATAATTATGTTCATATCCAAAACTGCCACCTTCCCTCCCACACTCCCCAACCTTAACTCATTGAGAGCTGAGCCATGTCGCTTTGACTCTCCAGCACCTGGCATGATCCTACCACCTAAAATTTATTCAGTGATTATTTCATGGAAGAAAAGAGTAACAAAAGAGGACTTTATTCCTCCAAACAAGGTTGAGGAATAAAATATGTAACAATTAATTTTAAAAGGAAAACAGTAGGAAGGGAAGAAGAGAAAAGGGGGGAAGAAAAAAAAAGGAAACGAAATTCACAATTCCAAATTTAAAGCCTGAATACATTATTCACAAGAATGTCTCAGAGCTAATTTAATTGTCCCTAAGTAACCTGCCACCTCTCATTTATTCAAACATTTACACAGCACCAATTATATTCAGAGGATTGAATTAATTTTAACAGCCTAAATAAAATGCAATTAGGAAAACATAAATCTCCTGTCTTTATTCAATTCCCCATCCCAAAACTCATATATTTATAGATAAAATGTTCACTAAAGAATCCGTTCTTCAGATCACAGATGCCTCCTCAGTCTCTTCCACAAATGAAAATAATCATGAATTAAGACCATTTCTAAATTAGTAATTCCTTCAAAAACTCACCTCACAGGCTTTAAAGTAAAAATTCTCACATCTTTGGTTGCTATGGCTAGAATGTGGAAAGACCTTCCCAAGTTTGGAGCAAAGGCAATATCATGGACAGGATCTGTGACTGTCATGAGGGTTTCAGCTTTTGCATATTTCCTAATAAAAAAAACCCTTACATTAAAAATTTCAGAAATTAAAATTTCTAAAAATCCACATGTTGAGACATCTCAATTTTTTTACATTGCTCACAATGAACTAGTGTTTACCTCTGCAGTATATAGTGTGACCAAGGCCTAACCCCCAGAAACTGAATGCGACCTAATTTAGAAAAAGGGTCTTTGCATATGCATATGTAATTAAGGATCCCAGGATAAGATCATCCTGGATCATCTTTATAAAAGACAGAAAAGGAGATACAAAAAAGAAAACCCTATGAAGACAGGGAGAGATTGGAATTATGCGGCCAGACACCAAGGACCTCTGGAAGACACCAGAAGCCTGAAGAGACAAGGAAGGATTGTGGAAGGTGAATGGTGCTGACCACACCTTGATTTCAGATTTCTGGCCTCCAGAACCATGAGAATAAATTTTTGTTTTAATTTTTATTTTGTTTATAGTGATTTGTTATGGCAGCCCTGGGAAACTAATAAAGCCCCCAGGTTTTGTTTTTTGATTTTGTAAGTTTAGCTTAGAACAGTTTAAAAAAACTTTAATTAGAACGAGATGCTGGGACACCTGGGTGGCTCAGTTAAGTTGCTGACTCTCAATGTCAGCTCAGGAATGATCTCACAGTTTGTGAGATCAAGCCCCATATCGGGCTCTGCACTGACAATGAGGAGCCTGCTTAGGATTATTTCTCCCCCACTCTCTCTCTGCCCTTCCCCTGCTTGTACACACTCTCTCGCGCAAAATAAATAAATTTAATTAAAAAAAGAGAATGAGATGCTGATTTATTAGCCATTAATATCTATTTTCAAGAAAAGGGTAATTGATTTCCTATTTGCATAAAAATTGGAAAATGAAGCTGATAACAGGAGAAATTGAGTTCTTTCAGTGGTAATAAAAGACACTATACTGAAATCTCTTTCATCTTACAATTCTAATTCTACATCTGCAAATGGAGAAGATAATGAAGGAGACAACAGATAAGAGTTTTCTATTATGTTTTTCTCTGCTGTCAATTCAGTATCAGGAGAGAACTGAAGCACATCAGCCTGTGTTTAACAGAGGGAGTTAGAGAGAGGTACCTATCTTACCTTTTCACTACCCTCCTCTGATATACTTGTGTTCCCAAAACTCTTTGGTTGGCCTTCTCTTCACACCAACACTTTCCTCAAATGTCTCCAAGCTAGCGCATGCCTCAAGGGTCTCTCCTTGACCTCGTTTTCCCCTATATGATCATCCTAAGTAATCTAATCCACACTCTTGCTGCTTCTATTGTATGGTCGTAACTCCTGTGTTGGATGCTAGACAAGTCACTTTACTTTGTTGATCTATTTCTTCATTTGTAAAATGGTGCTGATATAAATATAATAAATATAAATCCTCACAAGGTGATTGTTAGAATTCAAATTTCATAATGTATGTGAAAATGTCATATAGCCTGTATAAATATAGGTACTTGTACCATTATCAAGATCAGGTCTGTCTTAATATTTTCATTCACCAATAGAAATAAAAATATCCAATACTGGTTAATTTGACAAATGTTTTCTATATACTAAATGGTGTTACTACTTACAGAAAGCTCAGCTACGTATTCATAATTGGATGCTATATACTCAACTATCACATATCCTCTATGTAACATGGTCACTCTGTACAAGAACCTTTGAACAACTCCTCTTATTTCAAAGAAACAGACCAAGGACCAATCCCAAAATGACTGATCTTAAAAGATCTGGTAACTTCCTAAATCAATCCCACACACACTCGCACACAGACATTATTACCTACCCAATGCCACTTCCTGGTCATTCTAGATGCAGAAAATGCCAGGCACTTGCTATCTACTCTCTTGCAGCTAAAGCACAGCATGTGACCCAATTCTAGTCAGTGAGATTGAATGAAAAAGCTTGGTAAGATGCTTCCAGAAAATCTCTTCTCTCCCTCATACAAAAAGATACATAAAAGCTAATGCCCTTCTTTGTATCTACATGTGAATCCTAAGAGGAAGCTGTCACCAACACACTAAAGATGACAGCTAAAAAATGGAAAATGCCAAAGCCTTTGATGTCATCACTGCACAAGTGAGCCACTTAACTAACCCCAGAATGCTCCACTGCCAGGCTCCTTGTTATAGGAGCAAATACAGGGAATCTAGCCCTAGATTTATTCTGCTAAGAGACTTACATACAACTTCAGATTATCTTTATCACTGAATTCTTTTAAGTTTTAGGTACTTTCTAACTGCTCTGTATTTTCTTTCAGAACTACAAGTTCTTTATCCCCTTACTCAAATACTATTTTGAAATAATTTCCATTCTCCTAGGTTTTAGAAGTGGTCCACCTTCGAAGTTTTAGATTTATGCCTCCACACTCATTCTGTTCAGCTAAAGTTGAAAGAAATTAACAGTATTAACTCTTCATAAAGCCTCTTTTAAATGTGCTAGTAATGTGGCTCATAGCTTTAATAGCTTAAAAGGCTATGAAAGCCTCAAAAAGTTCTAGAGGAAGGTTCCTATATTCTAGAACTGTGCTGGCCAATACTCCAGCCACTAGCCACATGTGCCTATTTAAATTAAATTAACAAAAACAAACAAATGCAGTTCAGCTGTAGAAGCCACATTCAAGCTTCAACAGTGGCAAGTGGCTGCTGGCCACTGCGTTAGCTGGCACAGGTATGGGGCTTTTGTATCAGTACAGCAAGTTCTACTGGAGAGCACTGCTGTAAACAGTCTCTCTGAAGAAATCAAGAATCTGGGAAAGTAGAGGGCTGGTGTAAGAACCCCTCAAAAATCCTAGTAACATGATGAATTGCAGAGCCCACAGGAATTAAAATATAGTGGTCCCCCTGTCGGCCACAGTCTCACTTTCCAAGGTTTGTTATCCACAATCAAATTGCCGTCCAGAAGGTGATCCCCCCTGATTTACCGTCAGAAGGTCAGCAGTAGCCTAACACTATGTGACATGCCTACATCACTCACGTAGGCTTTTTATCATCTCACATGGTCACACGAAGAGGAGTGAAAAGAAGAGCGAATACAGCACAAAAAGCTATTTTGAGAGAGGCTGCATTCACAAAACTTTTATGACAGTGTATTGTTATAATTCTTCCATTCTGTTACGAGCTATTGTTAATCTCATGCTCTACCTAACTTATAAATGTTATCATAAGTATGTATGTATAGAAAACAACAGATTATTATATAGAGTTTGGTCCTATTAGAGGTTTCAGGCAGCCACTGGGGGTCTTGGAACTTATCCCCTATGGATAAGGGGAACAACTATAGCTCTCTTCTATTTTTCGCCCTACCCAATTCTGACTCGTAGACCCAAAGTTGTTACCTAGCACATGTGAAGCCCACCTGATCAACTGATGGGTGCTCTTTTCCCCTACAAGATTCTGAGAACACTTCTGGCACACAGCTTTCAGTTCTCAGAAGTACTGCAGGTTTCTCAACATGACCCAAAATCAATTCTCCTTCACATGCTGCTACAGTCTACCCAAATCTCTCCTGTTTCTAGATGTCCTTAGAATTATTAAGCCAGAGCCTTGAAAATCATCTCAGTAGCTCCCCCATTCTTCACTTTCTAAATCTAGTCATCAGATCCTATTGATACCATTTCTTAAATTATTCTCACTGTCCACTTCTCTCCATACCCATCTGCTACTACTCTATGGCAAAGCCCTTATAATCTCCCACCTGGACTGTGACAACAGCATCCAATCACTGAATCCACTCATGTTGACCTCTAAAATACTTTCCACACCTATGGAAGAGTCTAACTACCATCCAAACCTATTATTTCCCAACTTAAACAACTTTCAATGGCTTCATATTACCCATAAAATCTAAACATGAAACATTGGGTCTTGCAGATATAAGCCTTGCATATTTCTCACACACTCCCTTTTGCCTATTACATTTCAACTACAATAAAAATATATTGGTTTTCTCTTGTTCATGTATCTTATCACATGTAGTTTTCTCCATTTGGAATGTTTTGCCCTCTTTAACATTTTACTTTTTACTCATCCTGTAAGTCTTATCTGGAGTGAACCTTCCTGGCCCTCTCTCCCCAGGTGTAGTAAACCCTTAACATACTGATTCTACCAGTTTATAAAATTCATCACCATTTTTTACTATTTTTGTTTGTTTTCTCTGCAAGATGGAATATACTAGGAAATCAGTCACCTTTTCCTCTATATCATTCAATTTTATATTATGGTAGCCTGGCACAACTTGGCATAGCCTAGGAAATTAGTAAATATGTAATGAATCATGCATCATTCAATCAATGAATAAAGAAATAACATTTTAAAAAATTAAAAACAATTAAGAACAATAATTAAGACCAAAGCAGTACTAACCTGGTGTTTTCATTATATTCGAAAATCTGAACCTTGGCCATTGCATTTGGACTACTGTCATCACTTCCTACAGCTATCATGGGGGAATGAGCACGTGAGCTAGAAATGAAGAGTAAAAACTATTTTACATAAGTATAAAGTTAATATACATCTATTTCAAAGGATGAAAAAAAACGTGTCATCAAGTAGCTCTACAACCCACAAATAAGCATGCCACTACTGTGACAAGATCTCTGCCACACATCTGACACAGTTGCACCTTGGGAGGGTGCGTCCTTGAGAATGCTCAACGTGGAGACAGATAATACCTTCCTCTTGCCCCTCTTACTGACAGAAAGTAGCTCTTTTCCCAAAAGAAAAAGTTTCAAGCATTCAATAGATTAAAAAAAATAATAGTAAGAGCCAAAAAACAAACAAAACCAAACAAACAACAACAACAAAAAAGACAGCCACTAGGTCTTAGAATTCTTCTTCCTGAAATATTTGGTCATTAACTATGAAATGAAAGGTAATCCTATGGTGACCAATTCATGACAAAAAAATTTTAAATGCTTTGTACAAAAAGAAGAAACCCTGGGGATGCCTGGATGGCTCAGTAGGCTCAAGTCATGACCACAGGGTTTTGTGGGATTGAGCCCCTCAGGGGCCCTCTCTCTCAAAATAAATAAACTTAAAAAAAAAAAAAGAAAGAAATCCTGATAAAAGGAGAAAAAGACCACACCTCAAGAAGGTATGCTACCCACATGTCATTCTCTTCTCTAGGTTTTTAAAAAGGCAAAAGAGAAGTACTAAGATAACGAACTCTACTGAAGTAAACTCTAGATTACATTATTTTTTTCATTTCTATACCTAATTACCTCAATATTGATTTCCTCTGCCTCCCTCATCTAGATTAAGTAGTATCTCTATGAACATTACCCCTTAAGAGCTGACCTTGACAGTGTCATCTGCCAACCTCATAAAGGTGACAACAGAATGTAGTAATTAAAAAAAAAAAGGTTTAGTTTTTTACTATTAAATGATAAAGAAATGAAGTCACCTATATAAAAAAAAATACCTAGTAAATTGGAAAGTGCTACAGTAATAAAGTAAATCTGGGAAGGTAGTAAGGTAATAAAATATATCTTAGCCATTCAAAGAGATAAATTCCAAGTAGTTTCTGCCTCTCATAAACTTCCTGTTTTCAATGTTCAAAAATATAACTTTGTTTTCTAATGTTAAATATGTGAGCAAAGGCATTTATAGTAACATTCTAATATTCTGAAAATATAAATCTTTTAAGAAACATTTTTTATTTTAAGTAACCTCTACACCCAATGTGGGGCTAGAACTCACAACCTTGAGACCAAGAGTCACATGCCCCACCGACTGAGCCAGCCAGTTCAGTCATTTAAAAACATTTTTAGGGGCGCCTGGGTGGCTCAGTCAGTTAAGCGTCCGACTTCGGCTCAGGTCATGATCTCATGGTTCGTGGGTTCGAGCACCGTGTTGGGCTCTGTGCTGACAGCCAGCTCAGAGCCTAGAGCCTGGAGCCTGTTTCAGATTCTGTGTCTCCCTCTCTCTCTGACCCTCCCCTGCTCATGCTGTCTCTCTCTCTCTCAGAAATAAACATTAAAAATAAATAATAAATAAAAACATTTTTAAATGAAATTATAAAACATCCAGATAACAACCTGAACTGAAGATTACCTCATTTGTACATCCAGAAATAAGCTATTCACATTAAAACTGTGTCCCAAATATGACTCACAATTAAACAGTGAGACAAACCCTTCATTCAGTTCTCTGACTGAAGTAGATTGATCACCTACATCTCTCTCCTTCCTCTCCCTCCTAAGATTCCATGGAAATGATTAAAGAGTAACACCATCTTAACAGTCCTAGAAATCAATGTGCCATCAGAAATCAAGAAATTTAAAGGAATTTCAGGAAGACAAGAAGCAGAAAGAAGACATGCAAGGGGGACAAGAAAAGAGCTCTATCAGTATCACTGAGGAGGAAATTCCACAAATTCCAACCTCCTCAATAAATGCAAAGAATACGAATGAGTAAGGGGGCAATCATGAAATGATTCATTTAAAGAACTGCAATCAGAAGACCCCTTGGCTGGCAGCTAACTAGGCTCTAGCTAAAGAGAGTCTAAGAAGGATAAGTGGGATGATATGAACTTAAAAGAGGAAAGAGATTCTGAAATAAAACAGCACCCCAAAACTGGCAGGGAGAGGAACAAGGAGTAACAAAATACATTATGGTGCTCCATCCCAAAAGTCAAGTCCTCCTGATTTTGGCAATTTGGCTTACCCCGGCTTGCTTCTTTCCTCGGTTTCCTTGGCCTATGTGTTTATAACCCCCAAAATTCAATATTTGGGGCAGCTCTGCAAAAAATGAGTCATCTGACCTATGCAGTCCATGCTGAGATCAAACAAGATAAGGTTCTGCCTTCTATTTCAGCTCTCATGCTGAAAACAAGTGTTGCCTTCTACTTACCACCATGCTTTTCACATTTTTATGCTTTGTGTTGGTGATTTCACTATTTAAAATGGCCCCCGGGGGTGGGGCTGAAGCGCAGTCTACTTTCTAAGCTTAGCAAGAAGGCTACAAAGTGCTTTATGGAGAAAATACTGCTTTAGATAAGCTTTGTTCAGCCCTGAGTTTTAATGCTGTTGGCAGACTTCAATGTTAATGAATCAGCAACATATGCTCAAAAAAGGGTATCTTTAAACACAAATACTCATAAAACAAGGTTAAATATTTATAAGGTGACAAAAACGTGACCAAAGGCTCATGGGAAACCAATCCCATATCTCCCAAAGGAGTGAAAGACACACTTGTCCCCTTAACTGCCTCCATTTGGACCTCAGTCTGTACTTTCTAACTGATGAAGTTTTTTCCAACTTATCTCTTAACTCAGGCAAAAGACTCAGCCAGCAAGCATCACATAATGAGACCCAAAACTATCAACTGCCCTGCTGCCAGCAAGACCAAAGTGAAAAAGTGAATGAGCTCAAGGCAGTGACTGACCTGACCTTTATCCCATATTTTCCTTATATAAGCCTGGAAATATTTTCAGCACTTTGGAGACAGCTTTTGTGACACTAGTCCAGTGTCTTCCCAGTGTGGCCCTCGCTAATATAAATTCCTCTATTGTTCCATGACTACTCATCTCTCTGCCTCTGGATTTACTAGCAGCAAGTGGCCAAACCTGGCCCATTTGAGCCCCCCAGGGCCCAGGTGCTTTGGACCCTGTGTTCCCATTACAGGAGCAATGGTTCAGCTCATTCAGTGTTCACTGAACTTTATAGACCATAACTACTGCAAATAAGGAGACCTGGCTGTACTTCAAGAAAGAAACAAATTTTTAAAAATTTTAATTATGATCCTCAGAGAAATATCGTATCAATGTAACAAAAACTGACTGGATGGATACCTGGAAAACGAGCAGGAGATCTTGATGACAGAGTAGTAAACCTCCAAACCATTTTTAAAACATGAGACAGTAAATCCAAGAATATTCAAAGATGAGTTCCATAAAGACAGAACAGAGAGAACATTAGAGAATTATCAAAGAATCATAAAAATTTTTTAAAAAGAATCATAAGAAATCTCCAATTTGAGACAAGAACCTTCATTTTGAAAGGGACCACTAAATGTCAAGCTGGATGAATCAAAAAAGACCAACATCTAATAGTATATGACTGGGTTTACTTTGAAATAATCCAGTTTTTTACTGGGGGAAGAGGGACAGTGAGAAGTCATACACAGATGAAAAAAGAGTAGCTTTGAGTTATTGCAGATTGATGATGAATGTGTGATGGTCTGCCCATTGTATTATCATTTCTAGTAGATATGAAAATTTGCCTAATAAAAAATGTAAAAAAATAATACCTAGAAACATCCTGGATAAATTTTAGAATTCTACTACCCGAAGTCACACAAGCAATTCCAGGAGGTATAATGACCTAAATGTGAAAGGCAAAACCAAAATCCATTCAGAATACACTTGAAAACCTTAATGTGGTGACAAACCCCTCAAGTAAAGTACAAAAAGCACCAGAACAATAAAGGAAAGACTGATACATGTGGCTACATTAAAATTCAGAACTCTCAAGGGGCTCCTGGGTGGCCCAGTCACTTAAGCGTTCAACTCCTGATGTCAGCGCAGGTCATGCATGATAAGTCTCATGGTCATGAGATAGAGGCTTGCATTGGGCTCTGTGGAGAGTGTGGAGCCTACTTAAGATTCTCTTTCTCTCCCTCTGCTCCTCTCCCCCACTCACACTCTCTCTCAAAAGAAATAAACATCAAATATTTATAATAATAAAATAAAATTCAGAACTTCCTACCGTGAAAAGTCATTACAGTGTCAAAATGACAAACAACAAACTAGGAGACTATACATGCAACAGAGTTCTAAGTAGTAAGACAAAAATCCTGAAAACTTCCAGAAAAACAGGCGACCTACATAAGAACCAGCATTAGACTGACCTCAGACTTCTCATTAACAAAACTTACATTAAAAAGATTCTCAAGGACACTATCTTCGAAATTCTTACATTTTGAACTTAGAACCCTAAAACTAGCCAAACTACAATTAACAATGCGGTAAATTGAAGACGTTTTCTGGTATGTCAGAATTAAAAGAAGTTTGCCACCCATCCGTATGAGAAAAAATATACTTTAAGTGGTGTGTCACCAAAATGAGAAAAAAAAAAATCTAAAGACAAGATGTGATATGAAAATTATGACAGCCAAATATAACCCAGAAGACTCAAGAAAGAAAAGAGAGCATCCATCAGAAGTTAACATCAGATATTCTGCATGAACAACAATTTTCAAGACAAAGATTAGATTTGGATTTATAATGAATATTTACATAGTCTAATAACATAAATTTGGCTGCTACTTAATTTTTAGAAACAACTTGCAGCAAAAGATAAATGCTTATATTGGGACACCTGGGTGGCTCAGTCGGTTAAGCGTTCGACTTCGGATCAGGTCCTGATCTCATAGTTCGTAATTCAAGCCCCGTGTCAGGCTCTGTGCTGACAGCATAGAGCCTATAGCCCACTTCTCTGTGTCTCTCCCTCGGTCTCTGCCCTTCCCCCACTTCTGGCCACAATGTCTCTTTCTCAAAAAGAAATTTTAACATAAATACTTATATATGTATTAAATATTTACCGAATGTAAATATAAATGTACACTTTGCCAGTTTTATAAGCAACATAACAAAATAGAAAATAGGTGAATGGGAGGTAGAAGCAAAATAAGCTAATTTCCTTTATTAAATAAAAAATGTGAGTCCATATACAATCTAAAAATTGATAAATCGCTCAGTAGAAAAATGTATATATCACTTGAAATTATGGTAACTACAGATATAACTAAAAAACCATCAACATTTCTACAAATAAGGTATCTATCGGGGCACCTGGCTGGCTCAGTCTGTGTGTGGAACATGTGAGTCTTGATCTCAGGGTTCCAAGTTCAAGCCCCACATTGGCTGTAGAAAAATAAAATCTTAAAAAGAACAAAAAGATATCAGGGCACCTGGGTGGCTCCGTCAGTGAAGCATCTGACTTCAGCTCAGGTCATGATCTCACAGCTTGGGAGTTTGAGACCTGCATAGGGCTCTATGCTGACAGCTCAAAGTCTGGAGCCTGCTTCAGATTCTGTGTCTCCCTCTCTCTCTCTCTCTCTCTCTGACCCTCTCACACTCACACTCTGTCTCTCTCAAAACATTAAAAAAAAAAAAAAAAAGATATCTATCTAGTAATACCTTGAGAAGTGGAAAGCTTTGTAAATATGCTAAATTGATCTTTCATATAGTGATTATACACACTGTTTAAAGCTAACATAGCAGGAATCAGAGGCATAAATAAACCGTTTAAAAATATAACAGCAACTGGGGCACCTGGCTGGCTTGGTTGAGCAAACAACTCTTGATCTCAGGATTGGGGGTTTGAGCCTCATGTTGGGTACAGAGATTACTTAAAAATAAAATCCTTAAAAATTTTTTAAAATTAAAAATACAATACCAACTATCAGAATTAAAATCTAAAATCAGAACTATCAGGGGCATGTGGCTCAGTCAGTAGAGCATCCGACTCTTGATCTCAGGGTTGGGAGTTACTTAAAAAAATAAATAAATAATAAAATCAGAACTAGTAACATTTTTAGGGGGTAGAAGAACTTTTACCTTTCATTTTATACTCCTCTGAATTATTTGAAATTTTTTCTTTACCAAGTGATTCATTATTCTTTCAATTTTTAAAAATAGTTTAATTAAAACCAACTGTAATATAATCAGAGTCATGCTCTATACAATTAAAAAAATAAGGTAGGAGTGGGGCGCTTGGGTGGCTCAGTTGGTTAAGTGTCAGACTTTGCCTCAGGGGATGATCTCACAATTTGTGAGTATGAGCCCCACATCTGGCTCTGTGCTGACACTTCAGAGCCTGGAGCAAGCTTCTGATTCTGCCTCCCTCCCTCTCTGCTCCTCTCCACTCATGCTCTGTCTCTCCCTCTCTCTCTCTCAAAACTTAAAAAAAAAATGTTTTTTAATAAATAAATAAGGGAGGACTAATACTACTATGTGGGAAAATAGCCAAAATGTTATTTGTAAATGAAAAAGTCAAACTTCAAGTAGGGAGAATGTACATCTATATCTGTCTGTGTGTTTGGGGTCTACCTTTACGTGGCATGTTTATATTGGCAAATATTTGTGTTTATAAACACATTAAAAATTTCTTTGTATATACATAGGAAAAGCCAGAAGGTGCACACCAGAATATTTACAATGATTGGCTTCTTCTGTGGAATAAAAATAGAGGACAGAGACATTACAGAGTACAGGGTAGATTAGGGAGAATTTTTATTCTACACAATATATATTTTTAAAAATAGAAAACATGACTACTTAAAAACATTTTAAGGAATTAACATTTAATTAAACCATCAAATGCTTAGCTTAAAAATTAGGAATTTGTTTTACTAGGATTATATTATCAGGTTTTCTATATAAGCTTACCTTGAAGGATTCCAAGAAATACAACTACAGCTTAGCTTACATGAAATCTCATGCTGCAGAGACCACTGGCTGAGATTCATAACATCTGGTGCCTCATATATTCTTACTATACCATCTGCCGAACAGGTTGCTAACATAAGACCCATATGCTTAGGGGCAAATTTCACATCGGTAACGGATGTTCTGCTATCCACTAGAGTTGTCCTCTTAACCTGAAAAAAAAATTATTTAGATACAAAATAAAGGATGATATAATGGAAAGAACAGAGACTCTGAAATCACACTATTTTACTAGGTATGTAGCCATGAATAAGTTACTTTAAAACCACCCAGGCCTCCATTTCCTCCACAGCAAATGATCATATACACAGCTGGCAATCAGTAATAGTGACCTATAATTATTCCCAGGGTGCCTGTGTGGCTCAGTCAGTTAAGTGTCCAACTTCAGCTCAGGTCATGATCTCACAGTTCGTGAGTCTGAGCCCCGCATCGGACTCTGTGAGCTCAGAGCCTGGAGCCTGCTTCAGATTCTGTGTCTCCCTCTCTCTGACCCTTCCCGGCTCACGTACTCCCACACTCGCTCTCGCACTCTCTCTCTGGCTCTATCAAAAATAAATATTTAAAAAATTTTGGGATGGAATACCTGGGTGGTTCAGTCAGTAAGCATCTGACTTCGGCTCAGGTCATGATATAATGGTTCATGGGTTCAAGACCTGCCTTGGGCTCTGTGCTAACAGCCCAGGGGCTGGAGTTGGCCTTGGATTCTGTGTCTCCCTTTCTCTCTGTCCCTGCCCCACTCACGCTCTGTCTCTCAAAAATAAACATTAAAAAAATTAAAACAAGAAATGTTTAATGTATAAAAATATAAAAATAAACTTAATTATTCCCTTTATGGTAGAAAAAAGTTGGCCTTAGAAAGTCTAACTTTATTAAAAGTAGGTACTCTCCCTTAAGCAGACCAGTCACTAAACCAGAAAATGTTCAAATTTTCACATGGGTAGCTTTGTCTCACCAAGCATGCTGCAAGCAGTAAGTTAAATGAATTAAGATGTTTTAACAGTAAAATGGAAGACCTGCCACTTCATCTTTCAAGCATAAATGCCAGTTAGCCCTGTGTGGATCACCACTATCCACTTTTAAGAGAAGATATTTACTAGAAACCAAGGGAATGGTACAAAGCTGGCATTGTGATAATTACAGAATTCTAACATAGCATGTACAAGCTACTTTCTGAAATCTAGATTTCTGACAGACAATATCAACAAAATGGAGAAATCAGCACTTTAGTGTCTATGGTTACTAAAATACATCTTTAGGCATCTCAATATTAAAAGAATATCACATAGACTCCAAAGATTGCATCTTTGCAAACTTTTGTCTACAAACACCACTGAATAATCAATACCAATACAACTGCTGAAATCGTAAATGATTAATGACTAAATCCAATTTACAGTTGTATTATAATTTGTTTAACTAAATACAAATAAATAAGTATCCCCTGCTCTTCAAAGGTTTGTGTTAAGCCACTTTGATTTTTACAAAAGACCTAATTAGTACCTTTTCTCACTAACCAAAAGAAATCTGAAGAGGATTTTTGCTTTTGCGAAAAGCAAAAATAGCATTCAGAATTTGCTCTGCAAGCCACTACAGAGGCAGCATACACCCTCAGCTTCAAGAATGGCACTGCCGGCTCCTTCCCTGGGAACTACCCAGTATCTCACCATCCAACTGAAGCTTTGAACTGTGTCTTTGAGCATCTGTGCTTTAACTCAATTTATGTTGTGCACAGTGTGTCCTAAGGTACCAGAAAAACCTAAGAGGTTATTTTTTGGTTCTGGGAAAGCTCAGAAATTTTTCCATGTAAGTTAGCAGTAACTGTTTCTCCACTTTATATCACTTCAGCTTACAAAAGTTCTCCTAAGAATGCTCTACTTTCATATAACAGGGGAGACCTATATCTTTAAGTTCAAGTAAAAGTCCTATGTTACTACTTACTCCTCAACCCAACTCACAGATACTAAAAAACTAACCATCTCAGACTGGCTGCTAGAAAAATCCCTAGTATAAATTTCTCTTCTCTCCTCCCATGGGGCCAAAGCACCTGGGTGGCTTAGTTAGTTAAGCATCTGACTCTCTCAGCTCAAGTCGTGATCTTACACGGTCTGAGTTCAACCCTATAAACAGCTCCACGCTGACAGCTTGGGTCCTGCTTGGGATTCTCTCTCACTTTCTCTGCCTCTCTCCCACTCACACTCTCTGTCTCTCAAAAGAAATAAACTTCAAAACAATTTTTAAAAGGGAGCGCCTGAGTGCCTCATCACTTAGGCATCCAACTTCAGCTCAGGTCATGATCTCACAGTTCATGGGTTAAAGCCCGGCATGGGGTTCTGTGCTGACAGCTCAGAGCCTGGAGCCTGCTTCAGATTCTGTGTCTCCCTCTCTCTCTGCCCCTCCCCTGCTCACACTCTGTCTCTGTCTCTCTCTCTCTCAAAAATAAATATTTTTTAAAAATTTTTTAATTAAAAAAAATTGTAGGGGCACCTGGCTGGCTCAGTTGGTAGAGCATGTGACTCTTAAATCTTGGGGTCATGAGTTCAAGCCCTACGTTGGGTATAGAGATAATTAAATTTTTTAAAAAAATTTATAAAACCATGAATAGCATGCAAGCTACAAACCTAGAATAATTAAAAGACTATGATATTGGCATTAAAGAAACCTATACAGCAATGGAACAGAACAGAGTCCAGAAATATACCCTCTATATATGGTCAATTGATTTTCAATGAAGATGCCAAGATCATTCAATTGGGAAAGGGGGAGGCGTCTCTCCTGATCAGATGGGGGCCCCTAAATATGGGGCAACCTAAAGGGTGGAAGCTGGAGGCAAGGGCAGTGAAAGGATTCACCTGAGGCTGAACAAAGGAGATAGAAGTTTATCGAACAGAACACAAGGGAGTTGGGGGGAGCAAAGCAGAGGTTGTCTGCTATGAGGCATAGGGTAGGGGCTGCATTTAGAGGAAAGAAGGAAGTATGAGGACTTCTGGAACTTTCCCTTTTTTGGGAACTGTGACTGGTTCTAAGTGACCCATTGGTTAGTTAGGGCCTATAAACATTCTGAGGTAGGCTGCCTAATGGGCCTGTTTACATTCAGCCAGTAGGTTACTGTGGGCCCTTTTGCTTTGCTTTTTACATTCCGTTGCGCAAGCCTGTAGTCTAAAAGCAGCCTCTATGAAAGGCAATGGGACAGTCGTTCTCAGAAAAGATACTGGGAAAACTGGATATTAAGATACAAAAGAATGAAGTGGGAGGAACCTGGCAGGCTCAGCTGGTAGAGCATGTGACTCTCGATCTCAGGGTCATGAGTTTGAGCCCCATGTTGAAGGCAGAGATTATTTAAGGAAGGAAGGAAGGAAGGAAGGAAGGAAGGAAGGAAGGAAGGAAGGAAGGAAGGAAAGGAAGGAAGGAAAGGAAGGAAGGAAGGAAGGAAGGAAGGAAGGAAGGAAGGAAGGAAGGAAGGAAGGAAGAAAAAGAAAAGGAGAGACGGAGAGAGAGAAAGAGTATGAAGTTGTACCCTTACCTTACACCATTTACAAAACTTAAGTAACAATGAACACAAGACCTAAATGTAAGAGCTAAAAATTATAATACTCTTAATATAAAACTTTGGGGAAAGTCTTTATGGCATTGGATTTGACAATGATTTCTTAAATATGCCACCAAAAACACAGGAACCAAAAGAAAAAATTAATTGGACTTCATGAAAATTTTTTAATTTTGTGCATCAAAGGACACTGTCGAGAGAGAGAAGGTAACTCACAGAATGGGAGAAAATATTTGTAAATCACACACCTGAAAAGGGATTCATATCCAGAAGATAAAGAACTCACACTCAAAGCAAAAAAAATTTTTTTGTAAATGGTCAAAGGACTTGAAAAGACATTTCCCTAAAAAAGTAAAGAATTCTGGTAACAATTCCAACTTGGGTTTGGGGAAGACCTCCCCCTCAACAATTAATTCTCGGATAGCAGTAAGCTGTCCAAGAATTCAACTCAATTTTGACTCTATCTACCCAGAAACAGTATCAGATTCCACAGGTTAAGGGTTCAATCGTGCTAGACTGCCCCCACTTCGGACACCTATGCAGCTCTCAAAACTCAGACATTTTGCTTAATAGATCACCAATTTATTATAAAGGGACAGAACTCAGGAACAGCCAGTTGGGAGAGATGCATGGAGCAAAGTACGGGGAAACTGTGAGGAGTTTCTATGCCCTCTCCAGATTTACCACTCTCCCCACATCTCCACATGTTCACCAACCCCAAAACTCTGAACCATGTTCTCTGGAGTTTTTATGGATACTTCAATAATTACATGGGCATGACTGATTAACACATTAGCCAATGGCAACCTATTCAATCTCCAGTCCCTCTTCCCTCCCCAGAGGTCAGGGGTGAGACAGAAAGTTCCAGCCCTCTAATCACATTGGCAACCAGCCCCAACCTTAGGCACTTTCCCAAAGTCACCTCATTAACATAACAAAAGATACCTGTATCACTCTGAACACTTAGGAAATTTCAAGGGTTCTGGGAGTAGTAACTCAGGAACTGCATTAGGAAAACCAAATTTACACGAGCAATAAATTTCTTATAAATCAAGACACTACAAGAAGATATACAGGGGCGCCTGGGTGGCTTAGTCGCTTAAGCGTCCAACTTTCGCTTGGGTCATGATCTCGCGGTTCGTGGGTTCGGGCCCCGCGTCGGGCTCTGTGCTGGCTGCCAGCTCAGAGCCTGGAGCCTGTTTCAGTCTGTGACTCCCTCTCTCTCTGACCCTCCCCTGTTCACGCTGTCTCTCTCTCTCTCTCTCCTAGAAATAAATAAAACATTAAAAAAAAAAAAAAGAAGATATACAAATAACCAATTTACACATAAAAATGTGTTCAACATCACTAACCATTAGGGAAATGCAAAAAAAAAAAAAAAAAAAAAAAAAAAAAAGAAGATATACAAATAACCAATTTACACATAAAAATGTGTTCAACATCACTAACCATTAGGGAAATGCAAAAAAAAAAAAAAAACTTAAGAAACAAAATAAGATAAAAACAGAGAAAGCAAACAAATACACAGAACAAACAGAGCTGCTGGAGGGGAGGTGGGTAGGGCTATGGGCTAAATGGGCTATGGGCATTAAGGAGAGCACTTGTTGGGATGAGCAGTGGGTGTTATATTTAAGTGATTAATCACTAAATTCTACTGCTGAAACCATTATTACTCTACATGTTAACTAACTTTGAATTAAATAAAATTTTTAAAAAATCCCACAAGGAGGTGCCATTTCACACCCACTAGGATAGCTACAATGGGGGGAAAAAACCCAGCAAGCATTGGCAAGGACGTGGAAAAACTGAAACACTCCTCCATTGCTGGTAGGAATGAAAAATGATACAGTCATTCTGGAAAATAATTTAGCAGTTTCCAAAAGTTAAAACACAGAACTTCCATATGAGCCAGAATTATACTCCTAGGTATATATGCAAAAATACTGAATGCAAGACCTCAAACAGGTATCTATATAACAATGATCATAGTAGCATTGTTAGCGAGGATGCAACAGGAAGTTAATCAAATAAGAAGACTGAAAGCTATCAGCAGAAGGGAAGAGGGAAAGGGACAAAAGCAGGGAAAGAATATATTTTGTTTTGGAGAACCAACAGTTCTAACCAAGGAGACACCCAACTAGGTACCTGATATCTCCTTACGTGATCCAGTTTGAGCTGGACTAGGCTTGAGGACATGCAGTGAAGCCCCCAAGTTATCCTGAAGCTACCTCTTATATATTAAGATTTCCTATGGGCGGAGTTTTCCACCATATTTTGAACATCGATGGACACACTAGCATGTTGACGTTCCAGGCATGTGCAAGCGAAGTATTTATGCAAGCTTCCTGCCCCTGCCCCCAATACACTGAATAAAACCTTCCTAACCCCACAAGAAGACAGTGCTTTGGAAGCTGTCTCCTTGTAACAAATAATAAAAAGTTTTTTTGCTTTCAACACTTTCTTGGGTTGTGTTCAATCTGACGCACCCCAAGTGGCAAATCCCTGGAGTTAGAGCATTATTTACAATAGCTAAGAGGTAGGAACAACCCAACTATCTATCTACAGATAAATGAATACACAAAATGTGCCATATACACACAATGGAATGTTATTCAGCCATAATAGGAATGAAATTGATATACGTATACGTCCATACACGCAACAATATGGACGGACCTTAAAAACATTTTGCTTAGCAAAACAAGCCAGATACAGAAGGACAAATATTCTATGATTCCATTTATATGAAGTACCTAAAGCAGTCAAATTCCTAGAGACAGAAAGTAGAACAGAGGTTACCAGGGGTTGGGGGAATGGAAGGATGAGGTACTATTCAATGTTATCGGGCTTATGTTGGGAAAAATGAAGTTGTGATACAGATATTGGTAATATGCACACAGCACTGTGAATGTAATTAATGCCACTGAACTGTACACTTACAGTTAACATGATAAATATTATGTTATGCATGTTCTACCACAATTTATATTATGCAGCTGAAAAAAAAAGCAGTACTGATAACATACAAGCATTAGTGTTGAGAGGAAGGTGGATAGGACTGGTAAACAGAGGAGGAAACACTGTATGTATGCCCTTATAAAGGCATAGAATATATCCAGAAAAATACACAAAAAATTTACAACAGTGGTTGACTCTACAGAGCAAACTGTGTGGCTAAAGGGGAGAAAGTTGTTACTGTAAACATTCATTTATACCTTGTGCCTAATTATCTATCACAAGAAATTAAAAAAAAACCAAACACTGGAATGGTCTTAAAAGTAATCTAGTTCAATTCTCTCACTTTACAGACACAGAACTTGACTAGTACACACATTATAATCTTGTTTAAAATCAAACATCCAATCAGGGAAGAGCAGAGAATAGCAGAAGCAGATGAAGAGTATATTTTATACGAAAGCAAAGGTAACCAAAGGAGAAAAAACAATATTTTAATGGATTTTGAGAGGGCACTCACTCTAGGACAATGCAAATACTACAGATTTATCATGAAAGTTATCATTAAACAATGCCATGAGTGCTCCTGAGTACCACTTCAGGCCCAAGACAAAATTAAATAAACAAGTAGCAGAAAAACATGGAAGAGGAAAAATAGAACTGGTAAACATAGAGAGGAGTGGTAACATCTTATCAAGTGCCTGAAGTGTTCTTGAAAAGACTGATGCTCCTTGAAGTCACACATCCTCCTCCCCAAAACCCCCAAAAGCAACAAATGTCTCACCCAATGACTTTGTCCTCTCAGTTTATCATTTGATTCTCCTACTATTTCTTCCCACACAGCAGCTGTTCGGTCAAAAGAACAAGAAGCCAAAACCTGTCCAAATTCTGGATGGGCCCATGTCACACGCCACACAGATCCACTATGTGTCTGAGGAATTATTTTAAAAAAACAAAAAAACAAAAATTGACTTTACTCATATTTCATACATACAAAGTTTTACTTGCAGAAACAGAACATAGATGTTTTTACTTCAGTAAGAGCAGAACATTATTCAATTTTACATTTAAATAAAAAACTGTGAGTTCTGGAAATTTTTGACTCTTAGAAGATATTCTCTTTTTAGATTATGGCCCTTCTGGAGTCAAGTCCTTCTAACATTTTACTAATAAAGAAAAACCCAGCTGGATAAAGCTGACCTCTTCTAGTACTAACAGAGACCTGCTTAAGAATTTAGCCTAATCAACTTTATTTGCTTCAAAAGCCTAACAGTATACAGAAACTACAGCAGTAAAACGCTTAAATGACTCTGAAATCTGGCTAGACTGTGGACTACTCTAGGAAGTGAGGCAATGACTGATAAAATATAGAGAAACCCAAATCCTTGTATTCTGAAAAAAATAATTTAAATCTCAGTAGCATTACCTTTATTATGTGAAAAATGCCAAATTACGATTCTTCAACTCTCATGTTGACAAAAGGGGAAAAAAAGGAACAGAAAGGTCTTAAAACATTTCACATAGGGGCGCATGGATGGCTCAGTCTGGTAAGTGTCTAACTCTTAATTTCAGCTTAGGTTATGATCTTGGAGTTCATGAGATCAAGCCCACATCAAGCTGGGATGACAGTGTAGAGCCTGGCTGGGATTCTCTCTCTCTGTCCCTCTCCCACTCTTTCCTTCTCTCTCTCTCCCTCAAAATAAATAAACTTAAAAAAACAAAACCTATAGCCTGAGTGGCTCAGTCATTAAGCATCTGACTTCCGCTCAGGTCATGATTTCCCTGTTCATTAGTTCAAGTCCCACTTCGGGTGAACAAGAAATAGGAGTTTCCTTTTGGAGTGACAGTTTTGGAACTGGATAGAAGCGGTAGTTGTACTAACACTATGAATGTAGTAAATGCCATTGTGTTGTATATAAAGGATCTAACTACTGATACATGCCACAATATGAATGAACCTCAAGGAAAAGGGAAAGTAGCCAGACACAAGTAACTACATATTATAGAATTCCATTTATATGAAAGGTCTAGAAAAAGTAAAACTACAGAGACAGCAAACAGTTCAGTGGTTGCCTAGGGCTTGGGTAGACAATGGGGATTGACCCCAAACAGCCACAAGGGAAATTTCAGGGCTACACAAGTGTAGAAATGTATTAAAATTCGTTGAACTATACATTTAAAATTGATTATGCTAGTGGTATGTAAAAACCTGTCTGAATAAAGCTGAAAAGAAATAGAACTTGTACAAAACAGCACAACTACTAAAAATATGCAAAAGAACAGATAAGTAATAAATACTAAAATGCCAAGAATAGTTATGTTAGAACACTATGAAATTGCACATTTTCCTACTCTCAAGTTTTCTGAAGCACACTTTTGTTACTTTAACAGTTAAACACAAAATATTTTAGGAAAAGCATACATTTTATAATTCTTTCAAAGAATAACAAGTCACTGATGCTACCAAATAAATAGTAAACATCTCAATTTTTTTAAAAAATCACTGTAAAAATACTAACCTTCCAACTAGCAGTACAATGCCAATCCCCATTTTCACTTTTATCCCAGACCTATAAGAAAATAAAAGACATATTTTATACAAAATATTCCTACAAACATGACAAACATGAAGACTGAATCAGTATTAAGGCAAAAGAAATGAACATAAATTCACAAAATAACACAACCAATAAGTAAATTTTCATTCATTCAGATATTTATTACAAACCTGGGGGAGGTGGGCTCCTGGGTGCTCAGTTGGTTAAGCATCCAACTCTTGATTTTGGCTCAGGTCATGATCTTACTATTCATCAGATCAAGCCCCACTTCAGGCTCCTCACTGACAATGTGGAGCCTGCTTGGGATTATCTCTCCTTCTCTCTCTCTCTCTGTCCCTCCCCTGCTCATGCTCTCTTTTTCTCTCTCTCTAAATAAATAAATAAACATTAAAAAAAAAAAAAAAAGAACCTGGGGAGTGCCAGGCACCATGCCGAGCAGGAGGGGTAAAGAATCTATGCTCTCATAGGTAACAGAGACAACTACAGTTACAGTCAAGTCTTGTTATTGTAGTAGTTGTGTTCTACAATGTTGCTGTAAACACTGAACCCGCAAATACTGAACCACTACTCTCAGGGGAAATACCAGGTGAGAGTCACAACATATTTGTCAACTAATCAATACATAATCTCGTTTCAGGTATGTATCTATTTAAAGACACTTTTTTAGTGGATATTATTAGTTCATTAACACTGAAATCAGAGCGAGCAGCAATTCATGTCTCAATGAAACTTTCCTAACACACGAGTTTTCTCTGCAGGGCACATCACAGCCTTGATGCACCTAAGATCATTAGGCACCACTTCAGCACTATACTTGGGGACAATTTTAGACCGTGAAATTACCAACAAAAGAACAAAAATGTGGCACAAAATAGACAATGAGATGGGACACTTGGGGGTTCCTGGGTGGCTCAGTCAGTTAAGCACTAACTCGATTTTGGCTCAGGTCATGATCTCACGGTTCAAGAGTTCAAGCTTGGGATTCTCTCTCTCCCTCTCTTTCAAAAAAAGAAAAAAAAAAAGGACTTGTTTACAGTATGAAAGTCCAAATAAGAAAACCGTGTTGCCACAGCAACTTCTTACTCAACATGTCTCTGGAGGTAAGGGAAACAAAAGCAAAAATGAACTACTGGGACCTCATCAAAATAAAAAACTTCTGCACAGTAAAGGAAACAATCAGCAAAACTAAAAAGCAACCAATGGAATAGGAGAAGATATTTGCAAGTGACATATCAGATAAAGGGTTAGTATACAAAATTTATAAAGAACTTATCAAACTGAACACCCAAAAAACAAATAATCCAGTGAAGAAATGGGCAAAAAACATGAACAGACACTTCCCCAAAGAAGACATCCAGATGGCCAACCGACACATGAAAAAATGCTCAACATCACTCACCACCAGGGAAATACAAATTAAAACCACAATGAGATACCACCTCAACACCTGTCAGAAAGACTAAAATGAACAATTCAGGCAACATCAGATGTTCATGAGAATGTGGAGAAAGAGGGTCTCTTTTGCACTGCTGGTGGGAATGCAAACTAATACAGCCACTCTGGAAAATAGTATGTAGGTTCCTCAAAAAATTAAAAAGTAGAACTACCTTAAGACTCAGCAATTGCACTACTAGGTACTTATCCAAGGGATACAGATGTGCTGTTTCGAAGGGGCACATGCACCCCAATATTTATAGCAGCACTATCAACAATAGCCAAAGTATGGAAAGTGCCCAAATGTCCATCAACAGATGTATGGATAAAAAAGATGTGGTATATATACATACAATGGAGTACTACTCAGCAATCAAAAAGAATGACGTCTTGCCATTTGCAACTATGTGGATGAAACCAGAGGGTATCATGCTAAGTGAAATTAATCAAAGAAAAATAAATATCATATGACTTCACTCACATGAAGAATTTAAGATACAAAACAGATGAACATAACAAAAAAAGTAAAAATAAGATAAAAACAGAGAGGAGAACTAAACATAAGAGACTCTTAAATATAGAGAACTGAAGGTTGCTGGAGGGATGGGGGGGGGATTGGCTAAATGGGTAAGGGGCATTAAAGAAGACACTTATTGGGATGAGCACTGAGTGTTAGACATAGGGGGATGAATCACTGGAATCTACTCCTGAAATCATTATTCATTATTACACTATATGCTAACTTGGATATAAATTTTAAAATAAGTAAGAAATAATAATTAAAATTTTAAAAAAATAAAAATAAAATAAAATGAAATGAAATAAAATAAAATAGAAAGCAGCGTCACCCTGTTTAACCTCAGTTGGGAACATGCACATCGGGCAACTCCAATTTTTTGCTACTCTGCTCATGTCAAGCAAATAACTATGAATATTGATTTTGAGGTCTCAAATAAATTGTAGAGAGTAAGTGAATTCACAAATACAGAATTTGCTAATAATGAGGACCAACTGTTTATGTAACAAACAAAAGCAAAATATTTAATCTTACTATCAACCAAAATATAGATTATGAAGACAGCATTTTAACCCCTTAAAAAATAATGAAATGATAAACTCCTCAAAAAACTAAAAACAGAATTACTACATGATCCAGCAATTCCACTTCCGGGAAAATACCCAAAAGAATTGAAAACAGGGTCTCCAAAAGGCATCTGCATACCCACATTTATAGCGGAATTTATCCACAATAGCAAAAAACATAGAAGCAACCTAAGTCCACTGATAGATGAATGTTAAGCAAAATGTGGTATTTACAATACAGATAATGTAGTACTCGGCCTTAAAAAGGAAGAAAATTCTAACACATGCTCCAACATGTGCAAACTTCAAAGACACTATGCTAAGTGAAATAAACCAGTCACAAAAAAGACAGATTACTGTATGACTCCACTTATATGAGGTACCTAGTCAAATTCACAGAGACAGAAAGGAGAATGGGGGCAGCCAGGGTGTGATGATAGGGAGAATGGGAAGTTATTATTTAATGGGTATAAAGTTTAAATTTTACAAAACAAAAAAGTTCTGTAAATAGATGGTGGTGCTGGCTGCACAGATATGAATGGACTTAATACCACTAAACTATACACTTAAACACAGTTCCGACAATAATCTTATGTTGTGTATCTTACCATAATTTTAAAAATTAGACAACAAATGTTAATAATGCCCGACATGGACAATTATCCTATCAAATTAATACTTCAATTGCAAAATGGTATAACCTTCAAAAAGACAATCTGCCAATTATTCACAAAAGCTTTTAAAACATTCACTAATTTCTCTACTTGAATGAGGCTAAGGAAATCATTCAAAACACAAAAGTTTAAAGTAATGAAGACTTCCATTACAATGCTACTTCCAATAGACAAAACCTGCAAACTGAAAGATTTAGAGATTCAGTAATAAGTGGATGAGGAAAAAGAAAATGTACGGCCTATTCACTTAACAGACATTAATTACTCAATATTCAATAACAGGTGGATAGATGAGTGTCTAAAGAAAATGTATCCACGTACAACAAAATTATTCAGTCTTAATGAAATTACAATACATTCCACAAATATGGATGAACCTTGAAAACATCATGGTATGGAATACTACATGGCAATGAGAAACAATGAAATCTGGCCATGTGTAGCAACATGGATGGACCTTGAGGGTGTTATGCTGAGCGAAATAAGTCAGGCAGAGAAGGACAAATATCATATGTTTGCACGTATAGGAGGATTAGGAGGAACTTGACGGAGGAACAAGGGGGAGAAGAAGGGCGGAAATGGTGGGGGAAAGGGAGAGAGGCAAACCATGAGAGACTCTTGAATGCTGACAAAAACTGAGGACTGATGGATGTGGGGGGGAGGGAGGAGGGGCATGGAGGAGGACACTTGTGGGGATGAGCACTGGGTGTTATGTGGAAACTAATTTGACAATAAACTATTTGTAAAAAAAAAAAAAAAAAAGAAAAAGGAAAAAAAAGAAAAAGAAAACATCATGGTAAGTGAAATGAACCAAACACAAATGGGCAAATATTATATGGTTACATTTATATGAGATACCCAGCATAGTGAAACTTATAAATTAAGAGCATTATAGGGGCAGGTGGGTGGCTCAGTCAGTTGGGCTCCTGACTCTTAATTTCAACTCAAGTCATGCTCTCGCGGGTCAGGAGATCAATCCCCATGTCCAGTTCTGCGCTGAGCAGGCGCCTGCTCGGGATTCTCCCTCCCTCCTTCCCTCTCTCTCTCTCCCTCCTTCCCCGCCCCTCTCCCGCTTGTTCTTTCTCAAAATAAATAAACGTATTAAAAAAAAAGAAGAAGAAGAGTATTAGAAGTCACCAGGGTCTGGGGCAGGGTGGAAAAAGGAGTCATTGAGTAGAGTTTTAGTATAGAATGAAGAAAAAGTTCCAGAGATGTATAGTGGTGACAGTTGCACAACAACGTGAATGCTGGGCTTAATGCCACTGAACTGTAATGTAGATTTGAAGATGGTTAGCTTACCACAATTTAAAAAAAAAAAACAAGTAATTTTAAACCTTTTAGTAATTAGAACACTATAATCATCCCATGGATTTGGTGACACTATTTTTCGAAAGGGAACACTAGTTGTAATTCATCTTTGAGGGATCACTGGTATCAAACTTGACCGTGAAAAACAAGCAGTAAAAACTATCCTTCAGATTTTCAGTTATTTTCGGAGTTGCCGCAAATGCCAAGTAATCCACACTCCAGCTTTCATCTTCAAGTCTATTGTCGTTTACACTACAATAATCTCTAAAGTTCCTAAATCCCCAAAACCATCCTCTTATCACAGAAAATTCTGCTGGCCAAAGCAGTGTAGACATTTACACGATCTTTATGAAACAAGCACTCCATTTCCTTAATAGCACGTAGAGAAGTCACTGGATATAAACGGATAGATGTTTCTTCTACAGCGAAAAAAGGTGAGTTTCCTATATGAACACAAGGAGAGAACAATCTCCCCAAGATGAGCAACAAGCTCACCACGGCACTTAACACACCACGTTGAACTGACTGCATCACAGAGAGCGAGGCAAAGATCCCTTGGCTGAACCACCGTGGTAATAGGACAACCACTCCCACGCTTGCGCAGTCTGACAAAGCCCTCCCGCAGACTAAGCCGAGGGGCTCCCACGCCCACACGACCCAAACTGCAGCAGGTGAAACCCGCGTGCTCCCAAGGCCCCCAGTGGCGGGAGCGCGCACGTGGCTATGACGCCAGCCCGCCCTCCCCCTCCGCGCAGGCGCAAAGTAGCGTGCCCCCCCCCACTGGGGGAGCGGCTGTGACCCCACAATATTGGGCCGAGCTGGGCGGAGCAGGCCAGCCGCCCACTTTCCTTGGGCTCCAGACCTCGTGTCCAGCGGGGTGCCTCAAAATCCGGAGTAGTCCCCTTTCTACGCGCCTTCCCTCCGCTCTAACAGCGGGTCGTGCACGCTCTCACTCCCCCTCCTTCTGGGCTCGGTCCCACCCAAAGGCTCCGCGCGCACCTTGACGCTCTGGTCACTGGAACAGGTAGCCATCCGTCGCCCATGGAAGTCGAAAGAGACATCATGGATGAGATCCTTATGGTCCGCCGCGATGCTGCGCGCCACAAACATGGCTTCCGCTGGGCTCGCGCCTCCTCCGTCTGCCCCGCCCACCTCCGAAGAGGGCGTCCGCGGCGGCGCGCGGACCGCAGCCCACCAGGACCCCGCTGCCGCCGGGGCGCGCACAGCGCGAGCTACCCGCGCGCCCCCGCGCCGAGCCCCACCCCTTTGCCCGTCATGCCCCGCGAGGCCTGGGCGGGGCGAGGGCGACTGCGCCTGCGTTTTTGAAGGAGCTGTATCGCGGCAAGGGCTTTGGAAGGAATCGTCATTCCTAGGCTGTAATGAAAATTAAAGGAATTTATTGTTGAAGTATAATTGGGAAAAGTAAGAAAGTTAGAAGAACCATCTACAGTCCTGGGTCCTGAGTCAATATTGGTCAGTGTCGTTCCCCGCTCCTGCCGTCCTCTGACATAGGTTGAGTGCTCGAAAGAAGTGGGGACGGGAGGGAACTCTGCCGGGACAGCTAAGGAGCAAAGAAGGGTGGAGATTTCACCTAAGGAGTCCAGGCTCAGCCGAAAAGTAAAGTCCGGAGGAATAGAGTTGAGAGGGAAAAACTGAGGGGTTATGGAGATGGGAGAGCTGGTGTGAGGGAGAGAAAAGGGAGGGTTCCGAAGTCAAAATATTTAAAGATTTCACAGGTAGAAAGAATAGGCTTGGTAGTGTCAAGAACCAAGATGTGGGCAGTGAGGTACTAGAAATTAGAAAGTTCTTCATAAAGAGGGGAGTCTGGGTGGCTCAGTGGATTAAGCATGATCTCAGGGTTGTGGGATCGATCCCCACAATTGGGCCATTGGGCTCCGGCTGGGCTTGGAGCATGCTTAGGAGTCTCTTCTTCTGCGTCTCCGTCTCTCTTTCTTTCTCTCTCTCTCAAAAAATAAAAGTTCTTCATGAAGAAACTTAAGTCATTTAGGAGAATGAATGGCAGGATCCGAAATGAACTGTGAAAGACTGGGGAGCCTGGAGCCAGAGTTCTCAATAAAGAAATACGTGAAACAAGCAAAATAAATAAATATATAAATAAACAACCCACCCACCCTGGAAAGAGGCCAGTGACGAAGACCTCTTAAATCAAAATAGGGCATTCCAATGAAACATTTCGTAGGATGAAATGGCATAAAGGGAAGAACCGATTACCATAAATTTACATGCAAGCTTTTTTTGAGGGTTCCCAGACCCAATAAATGACTTAGGCTTTTCTGGTACCTTAACACACATCTTGTTAATGGATACCCAAGTCAACATAAGGCACGGATGCTTACAGGCACAGTTCAAAGCTCTGGCTGCTTGATGCTCAGATGCTGTGTAGTTCCCAAGGAAGGAGCTTGCCAGTGCCACTGATGCTCACCATTAGTGCCGCTTCTAAAACAGCTAGCTGCAAAAATAAACACTGATATTTTTGCCCTTCACTTTTTTAAAGGTGAAAAACCCCATTAGATTTCTTTTTTCTGTTAGCAAAAACAGGTACTAAGGTAGGTCTTGCATAAAAGCAAAGTGGTAAAACATGAACTTTCAAAAAGAGGATACCTGTATTCAGTTCAGCGATTTAGAGTATTTTGTTTACCAGACATTCCAGAGGGCTTAGTGGTAAAGTTAGTATGGGAAACAGCGGAATATTAGGTTGGGGGAATGAAAATAGAAAAAAAAAAGTTTTTAAATGAGACTGCAGAAAGGGTTTATATTTTGGATTATGGCCAGAAATGACAAGAATGTGGGGCATGGTGAGATTAGAAGGCTAGAAAGTTTTCCAAATAATTAATCCCAGCTGTCCCCTGATGGATTGCACAGAAATGTGCACAAGCAGGTGGAGAAATGACTTAGCCTCTCTGGATTTTTCTTTACTTGCCTTTTTTCCCCCACTACAAATTGAGATGTTTTTCGTACTTTAACAGTTTCCATATCTGTGAGTTTCAGGTATGATTACTAATAACAAATGTATCTGCTCTAAGGTCAAAGACACTCATTTAAAAAAAAATTACCTACTATCTGTAAAAGTCCAATCAATTTATAAAAGCTCTAAAACTTTTTTCTTAAGTTTTATGTATTTAAGTAATCTCTGCACCCAACATGGGGCTCAAACTCACAGCCCCGAGATCAAGAGTTATATGCTTCTCCGACTAAGCCAGCCAGTTGCCGCCAAAAGCTCTAAAACCTTCGAAGAGTGTTTTTTTAAGCTAAAAAACATTTCAAACAGGGGTGGCTGGGTGGCTCATTCAGTTAAGTATCTGACTTCGGCTCAGGTCATGATCTCACAATCATGTGAGTTCAAGCTCCACATTGAGCTTTCTGCTGCCAGCACAGAGCCTCACTTCGGATCCTCTACCTCTCTCTTTCCCCTCTCCCACTTGTGCATGCACACATGCACTCTCTCAAAAAAAAACATTAAAAAATAAAAATAAATAAGTTAAAAATAAATTTAAAAAACATTTTAAACAGATCAATATTTGCCAGAGATTATCTAGGTGGAGGGATGAATAAGTGAAGAACAGGAGATTTTTTTTTCAAGACTTTATTAGACCAGTTTTAGGTTCACGGTAAAATTGAACAGAAAATACATAGACATGCCTCATATACATGCCTCTTCTACCCCACACACAGCCTCCCCCACTATCGATTGCTAGCAACACAGCGGTACAATTGTTGGATTTGATGAGCCTATGTTGACTCACCACCATCACTATCAACCAAAGTCCATAGTTTACCTTGGGGTTCATTCTGGGCATTATACATTCTGTGGATTTTGACAAATGCATAATGACTTATACCCACCACTGTAGTATCATACAGAAGAGTTTCACTGTCTTACACATTCTCTGTGATCTGCATATTCATCCCACCCTCTCCCCAATCCCTGACAGCTACTGATCTTTCGACAGTTATCAAATTTTTGCCTTTTCCAGAATGTCATAAAGTTGAAATCATTAAGTACACAGCCTTTTTAGATAAGCTTTTTTCACCTAGTAATATGTATTTAAGATTCTTCCATGTCTTTCCAGGGCTTGATACCTCTTTTTTTTTCCAGCACTGAATAATATTTTTTAACTGATTTATAGCTGACTTTTGGAAGTTATAGTTGAAGTGCTGAATAATATTCCATTGTCTGGATGTGCCACAGTTTATCAATCCATTCACCTATTGAAGGACATCTTGGTTGCTTCCAAGATTTGGCAATAAAGCTACTATAAATATCCATATGCAGGTTTTGTGTGGACATGTGTTTTCAACTCTGGGTATACACCAAGGACTGTGATTTAGGTATCATATGGTAAGAATATGTTTAGTTTTGTAAGAAACCACCAAACTGTCTTCCAAACTGTAAGAAACCATCAACTGGCTTCCAAAGTGGCTTCCAAACCACCAAGCTATTTTGCATTCCCACAAGCAATGAATGAGAGTTCCTATTGCTCCACATCATCACCCGTATTTGGTGTTGTGTTTTGGATTTTCATCATTTTAATAGGTGTGTAATGGTATCTCATTATTCTTTTCATTTCCATTTCCCTGATGACATATGACATGAAACATTTTCTCTTATGCTTATTTGATATCCTCTTTGATGAGGTGTCTTCTCAAGTCTTTTGCTCTCTTTTTTTTTTTTATCAGATTTTTGTCTTATTTCTGAGTTTTAAGAGTTCTTTGTATATTTTGGATAACAATCCATTATCAGATGTGTCTTCTGGGGCGCCTGGCTGGCTTAGTCGGTTAAGCGTCCGACTTTCGCTCAGGTCATGATCTCACAGTTCGTGGGTTCGAGCCCCGCGTCGGGCTCTGTGCTCACTAACAGCTCAGAGCCTGGAGCCTGTTTCAGAGTCTGTATCTCCCTCTCTCTGACCCTCCCCTGTTCACGCTGTCTCTCTCTATCCTAGAAATAAATAAAAATATTTTTAAAAAAAAGATGTGTCTTCTGAAAATATTTTCTCCCATTTTGTGACTTATCTTCTCATTCTCTTGGCCATTTCTTAAAATTACATAATCATCATAAGACTATTTACTGTAAGAAGTGTTTGAAAATACACGTATATATATAATAAAAAGTTAAAGTTTCCTTTCACCCCATAGTCTAATCTCCCTGCCCAGAGAATATGATTCTTACTGTGTTACCCATTTTCTATGGATTTACAGAACATAAAACATATATGTGTACTGAGTATCAGAAAGTTTGTTTGGGTTTTTGAAAATAAATTTACAAATACTATACCAGTTTTTGCTCTTTAAAAAATATCCAATATGTCTTGGAGATCTTTCTACATGGGCCAAGTCCATTCCTTCAGTCTCATAACCTATGCATTCCAAAATATGGATGAATTGTGGTTTATTTAACCATTCCCCTGCTAATGTACCAACATGTGAAGATCACCATAGACAAGCTTTATTTCTTCATTCATATAAGTTTAATTATATGTGCTGCACTATAGATCTAAGGATTTTCTTCATATAATTGTATATGTTTCTTATTAGGTTTATTAAATCTTTAAACAATTTCTTACACTGTTGTGGATGGGCTCTTTTTTGGGGGGTGCAGACTTTTTTTCTATATTGTTCATAAGAGAGCTATTAAATTTTGTATGTTTATTTTGCATTTGTTCCCTTATTAGATTCTTGCTCATTTACCTTCTACTTTGAATCTCTTGGGTATATAGGTTAAAAAAAAAAAAAAAAAAAAAAAAAAAAAAACCACCAGGGGCTCCTGGGTGGCTCAGTCGGTTGAGCGGCCGGCTTCAGCTCAGGTCATGATCTCACGGTTCATGGTTTAGAGCCCCGCATCGGGCTCTGTGCTGACAGCTCAGAGCCTGCAGCCTGTTTCAGATTCTGTGTTTCCCTCTCTCTTTGACCCTCCCCTGCTCACACTGTCTCTCTCTCTTAGCTACCTTGTATCAATAAGTATCCAATCATAAAAACAGTATCCATTCAAGTTATTTGAAACAGGGAATTCAACACAGGAAATTGGTTATAAATATACTGGAAGCATAAAGTAAGAGCAAAAAGGAAAAATGTGTGGTTACCCAGAGATTAATAACTGCAGGAAACTGTTCCCACCCATAGGGCAGGAAGAGAGAAGGAGAAAATAGAGCCTGACATCACTGCCCCTCAGGCGACTGATGTTGGAACATCACCAACAGGCAGGAAGCCTGGAGCTAACCCTCCAGATAGTTGCTACTATCTGTTCAACGGTAGCAACAACGAAAGGAGGAAAGGCCAGGAGCTCTGCACAGCAGAGGTTCTTGGAGCCTCTGCCCCAACTACAGGAGTCAGAGCAGGGTGCTGCTCCTACTATTTCCATTAAAATCCCACTCCTAAGCAGGAAGCCAGTCTTGCCCTTTACCACCACCTTGCACCTTGGCTGCAACCATCGAGACGCCTCCACAGAAAAGGAAAGAAGGTGTCTTCCTTTCTCTCCCATTCCAATCTCCTACCAGTGTGTCTAGTAGGAAGAACTTGACTAGGGACAGTTGGTTAAGAGTCTGGGGAAACTAATGGAGGTTTCCAGTTTCCTGTATTATGGAAAGAAAGAATGATGGGATAATAAATCCAGTGCTAACTCTAACATATTGTTGAATAATAGCTATGGCCACACATATCTTGTTTCTAATGTAAATGAAACTGCTCTTAATGTGGTAGAATTTCTTTAAAAGATGAATTTCTATTTCACACTTCTGAGGAATCTTCATTAGGAATTAGTGTTTTGTCATCTTTTTCCTATTAGTACATTAATAAATTTCCTAATGCTGAACCATTATGGTTGTAATGCATGGCTGGTAATTCACTAATATTTAATTTATGATTTTTGACTCTGTATTTATAAGAAATATGGGCAGATAATCTGTGTGTATTTTGCATGCACACATGCATGCTGTTCTTGTCCTTTTACGGTTTCTAAATTATAATTACAACAGTAAGTCAGGAAGCTTTCATATTTTTCTATTCTGGACTAGTTTAAATAACATAGGCACTGGGGCACATAGTGGTTCAGTTGGTTAAGCGTCCAACTCTTAGTTTCAGCTCAGGTCATGATCTTGCAGTTCATGAGTTCGAGCCCTGCATCGGGCTCCAGGCTGACAGTGCATAACCTGCTTGAGATTCTCTCTCTCTGCCTCTCCCCTGCTCATGCCCCCCCCCCAAATAAATAAATAAACTTTAAAAGAAGAACATAGGAATTACTATTATACAAAGGTTTTGTAGATGACACACAGAATAGTATACAGTCCTGATACCTTTGGTAGCAAGGGAGTTGTTAATTTTAATTACCTTAAGTTTTTAAAAAACTATTGGTCTCATTAGATTTTTCACCTTTCCAAGTCAATTTTGATCATTAGTTTCCTTTGAAAACCAATCATTTCACCGAGATATTTAAATGTATCAATACAGAGTTACATCTGGTAATTTCTTAATTTTTTTAATTTAAAATTTAAAAAAAATCTAAGTTTATATTTTATTTTCTTTAGAGAGTCAAAGCATGAGTGGTAGAGGGACAGAGAGAGAAAGAATCTTAAGCAGGCTGCATGCTCTGTACAGAGCCCAACGTGGGGGTTGATCTCACGACCCTGAGATCATGAACTGAGCCACAGTCAAGAATCCAATGCTTAACTGACTGAGCCACCCAGGTGCCCCACATCTGGTAATTTCTTGTAATTAAATAAGCCCCATTATTGATGTAATGCTTTTTTTTTCTTATTTCCATTGTTTTTGTCATATTTCTTTTCTTCTTAACACTTTACTCTTTTTTAATGAAATAAAACATACACTCCAAAATGTACACATAATTGTAAGTGAACAGGTTACTGAATTTTCCAAAGTGAACATTTATCTGCAACCATCATTGCATCAAGTAACAGTAAATGACCAGCACCCCAGAAGCCCTCCTTATGTGCCCTTCTGGGCATTATACCCCTGACTCCATGGTAACCACTATCCTCATTTCTAATAACATAAATTAGTGTGATGAGTAATTTTATATGTCAACTTGCCTAAGTTATGGTGCCCAGTTGTTTGTTAAAACACTAGATGTTGCTGTGAAGGCATTTTGTAGGTGTGATTAAAATCTGTAATCACTTGACTTTAAGTTAAAAAAAATTACCCTCTGCATCAAAAGCCATAAAATACCTAGAAATAAACCTAACCAAAGAGGTGAAAAATCTACACACTGAAAACTATAGAAAGCTTATGAAAGAAATTGAAGAAGACACACACAGGAAAAATATTCCATGGTCCTGGATTAGAAGATATATTGTTAAAATGTTGATACTACTCAAATCAATCTATATATTCAACGTAATCCCTATCAAAATAACACCAGCATTCTTCACAGAGCTAGAACAACAATCCTAAAATTTGTATGGAACCAGAAAAGACCCCAAATACCCAAAGAAACCCTGAAGAAGAAAACCAAAGCTGCAAGCATCACATTCCCAGACTTCAAAATGTATTACAAAGCTGTAATCATCAAGGCAGTAGGCACAAAAACACTGGCACAAAACAGATACTCAGATCAATGGAATAGAATAGAGATTCCAGAAGTGGACCCACAAATGTATGGCCATCCAATCTTTGACAAAGCAGGAAAGAATATCCAATGGAATAAGGACAGTCTCTTCAGCAAATGATGCTGGGAAAACTGGACAGTGACATGCAGAAAAATGAACCTGGACCATTTTCTTACACCATACAACAAAATAAACTCAAAATGGATGAAAGACCTAAATGTAAGACAAGACGCCATCAAAACCCTAGAGAAGAAAGCAGACAAAAACCTCTTTGACTTTGTCCACAACAACTTCTTACTCAACATGTCTCCAGAGGCAAGGGAAACAAAAGCAAAACTGAACTGTTGGGACCTCATCAAGATAAAAACCTTTTACACAATGAGTAAAACTAAAAGGCAGCCGACAGAATGGGAGAAGATATTTGCAAACGACATATCAGATAAAGGGTTAGTATCCAAACTCTATAATGAACTTACCAAACTCAACATGCAAGAGACAAATACTCCAGTGAATAAATGGGCAAAATACATGAATAGACACTTCTCCAAAGAAGATATCCAGATGGCTAACAGTCACATGGAAAACAACAACAACAACAACTCAACATCACTCATCATCCAGGGAAATACAAATTATAACCACAATGAGATACCATCTCACACCAGTCAGAATAGCTAAAATTAACAACTCAGGCAACAACAGATGTTGGTAAGGATGTGGAGAAAGAGGATCTCTTTTGCACTTCTGATGGGAATGCAAACTGGTGCAGCCACTCTGCAAAACAGTATGGAAGTTCCAAAAAAAAAAAAAAAAAAAAATAGAACTACCCTAGGATCCAGCAATTGCACTACTAGGTATTCACCCAGAGGATACAAAAATACTAATTCAAAAGGATATATGTACCCTGGCATTTGTAGCAACATTGCCACCAATAGCCAAATTATGGGAAGAGCTCAAAATGAATGAAATCTTGGCCAACAGACCCATGAAACGATGCTCAGCATCCCTCCTCATCAGGGAAATACAAATCAAAACCACACTGAGATACCACCTCACGCCAGTCAGAGTGGCTAAAATGAGCAAATCAGGAGACTATAGATGTTGGCGAGGATGTGGAGAGACGGGCACCCTCCTACACTGTTGGTGAGAATGTAAACTGGTGCAGCCCCTCTGGAAAACAGTGTGGAGGTTCCTCAAAAAATTAACAATAGAACTCCCCTATGACCCAGCAATAGCACTGCTAGGAATTTACCCAAGGGATATAGGAATGCTGATGCATAGGAGCACATGTACCCCACTGTTCATAGCAGCACTCTCAACAATAGCC
>NW_024081523.1:0-71515 GCF_003009895.1 Hyaena hyaena | reverse complement strand
CCCCCCCTCCCCCCCACATCCATCAGTCCTCAGTTTTTGTCAGCATTCAAGAGTCTCTCATGGTTTGCCTCTCTCCCTTTCCCCCACCATTTCCGCCCTTCTTCTCCCCCTTGGTCCTCCGTCAAGTTAAGAGGTACAGTCTTTAAATCAATTCCTGACTTGACCCACTTTACAGACCCAAAAACCCTTGAAATTAAAGGGGAGGCCAGATCCCCTTGAGGAAGGACTGTGCTAGACTGCCAAAAATATGTGCTGTTACTATTACTCTCAGCCTTCCCTCAGGGACCTAGGGCCTTTTACCATCGTGATTACATGTTGGGCAAAGGAAATAATTAGACTTCTCAGGAATTACTAAACACTAGCTCTGAACTGACCCTAATTTCAGGAGACCCAAAATATCACTGTGGTCTACCAGTCAGAGTTGGGGCTTATAAAGATCAGGTGACCAGAGGAGTTTTAGCTGAGATTCATCTCACAGTGGGTCCAGTGGGTCCCCCAACCCATCCTGTGGTTATTTCTTCAGTTCTGGAATGCATAATTGGGATAGACATACTCAGCAACTGGAAGAGTCTTCACATAGGTTTTCTGGCCAGTAGAGGGAGTGCAAGTGGAAGCCACTAGAGCTGCCTCAACCTGGGGAAATAGTACACCAAAAGCAATACTGTGTTCCTGGGATTGCAAAGATTAGTGCCACCATCAAGGACTTGAAAAGTGCAGGGTGGTGATTCCTACCACATCCCCATTCAACTTACCTATTGGGCTGTGCAGAAAACAAATGGATCTTGGAGAATGACAGTGGATTATCATAAACTTACCCAGGCAGTCAGTACATTTTAAGTTGCTGTTACAGACATGGTTTCATTGCTTGGGCAAATTAACACATCACCCATACCTGGTTTGTAACTATTGATTAAGAAATTGCTTTTTCCTCAATACTTAATAAAAAGATTTCCACCAGAAATAATTTGCTTTCATCTGGCAAGGCCAGTAATACACTTTTACTGTTGTATAAGTGTGCTTTAGACAGCCACAATAAAATATTGTAGACTGGTAGGCTTAAACAACAGAAGTTTTATTCTCTCAGTCCTGCCTGGAGGCTAGAAGTCTCAGATCAAGGTGCAAGAAAATCTAATTTCTCGTAAGAGCTGTCTTCCTGATTTGCAGACATTCACCTTCTCACTCTGTCTTCACATGATCTTTCCTCTATGTGTACTCAAAGAGAGAGAGATCTCTACTGTCTCTTCCTCTTCTTATAAGGATCCCAGTCTTACTAGATTAGGTCCCATCCCTATGATCTCACTTAATCTTAATTACCTCCCTATAAGCCAGATCTCCAAGAACAGTCACATTAAGTTGCTAAAGTCCATATGTTGAAGCCCCAACCTCCGGTGCACTGTTGCCCTTGTGGCTGAAGTACCAGATATGGCTCATTGCTTGAGCAAAATAATACATTCCGTGGTACCTGGCATAAATCTGCTGATCTGACAAATGGTTTTATTCTATGCCTGTCAATAAAGACCACCAGAAGCAATTTGCTTTCACCTGGTAAGGCCAGTAATCTACCTTCACCATCCTATCTCAGAAGAATATCAACTCTCCAGTTTATGTCATATTTTATGACATAGTTCACAGGTATCTCTCTCTTTTTTTAAAGTAATTTCTATGCCCAACATGGGGTTCAATCTCATGACCTTGAGATTAAGAGTTGCATGCTCTGCTGACTAGCGAGACAGGCACCCCTGGATCACAGGGGTTTTTTAAATGATTATTTATTTTTAAGAGAGAGAGAAAGACAGACAGAGCATGAGCAGGGGAGGGGCAGAGAGAGGGAGACACAGAATTGGAAGTGGGCTGCAGTCTCTGAGCTGTCAGCACAGAGCCCAGTGAGAGGCTCAAACCCATGAATGGTGAAATCATAACCTGAGCTGAAGCGGGAGGCTTAACCAACTGAGCCACCCAGGCACTCCCACAAGGAATCTTTTAAAATAAATTAAGTTAACCTGGCTCCTGGGTGTCTCAGTCAGTTCAGCATCTGACTTTCACTCAGGTCATGATCTCCATTTGGTGAGTTGGAGCTCCATGTTGGGTTCTGTGCTGACAGCTCAGAGCCAGGAGCCTGTTTCAGATTCTGTGTCTCCTTCTTTCTCTGCCCCTCTCCCACTCACATTCTGTCTCTCTCTCTCTCTCTCTTAAAAATAAATAAACATTAAAAAATTAAATAAAATAACTTTATTATAACCTATAATTATTGGCTACAACAATTAAAATGAAGTAAAGCTAACCAAATATCTTATTTTGAGATTTTCGTAAGCAAACCACATTTTCTATATGCATTATGTTTTAACTGTCTTGCCAAAATTTACGTAGAAAGGGTCCCTGATGTTGGAAACATGTTTACCTTGGACAATTTGAGTTCACAGGGATCTTGATTGCTTCTCTCTCCCATGAGGTATCACATTCATCCATTATATTGGTGATATTATGTTGATTGGACCTAGTCAGGGAGAAGCAGCAACTATTCTAGACTTATTGGTAAGATATTTTGTGTCAGAGGATAGGAAATAAATCTGATAAAACTTCAGAGAAATTTATAGGGGTCCAGTGGTGTGGAACAGATGCAGTTTTCTCTTATAAGATGTAGGATACATTGTTGCATCTATGTCCTCCTACAACCAAAAAAGACATACAACATGCAGTGGGCCTTTTTGGACTTCAGAGGCAATGTATTCCTCACTTGGGTGTGCTACTCTGGCCAGTTTACTGAATAACCCAAAAAGTTACTACATTTGAGTAGGGACCTTGGTTCCCACTCTTTCTATACTGTCTTCTCTGTTGCAACCATCATTTATGGACTCGGAGAGTTGCCTATAACCAGTTGACTGAGGAAGAGAAAACATGGGTCATGTATACAGAGGTTCTGCCTATTATGCAGGCACTAACCAAAAGTGGACTGCCATAGCACTACCACCCCTTTCTGGGACATCCTTGAAGGACAGTGGTGAAGGGACGTCCTCCCAGTGTGCAGAACTTTCAGCAGTACACCTGGTTGTTCATTTTGCTTGAAAGGAGAAATGACCAGAAATACAACTGTATCACAATTCATAATCTGTGACTGGATGGTCAGGGTTTTGGAAGGAACATGACTAGAAAATTGGTGACAAGGAAACTTAGGGAAGAGATGTATGGATAGACCTCTCTGAATGAGAAAAAAAAGTCATGAAGATATTTGTGTCCCATGTGAATGTTCGCCAAAGGGTGACCTCAGCAGAGAAGGATTTTAATATTCCAATGACATGAATGGCATGTTCTGTGGACACCAGTCTGCTTCTTGTCCCAGCCACCCTATTATTGCCCAGTGGACTCATAAATATGGCTATGGTGGCAGGGATGGAGGTTATGTAGGGGTTCATCAACACGGATGTTCACTTACCAAGGCTGACCTAGCTATAACCACTGCTGAATGCCCAATCTGCCAGCAGCAGAAGCCCCCAATTTGGCACCATTCCCTTGGATGATCAACCAGCTATCTGGTGGTAAGTTGATTACAATGGACCACTTCCTTCATGGAAGAGTCAATGTTTCATTCTTATTGGAAGAGATGCTCTGGATATGGATTTGTCTTCCCTGCATGCAGTGCTTCTGCCTAAACTACCATCTGTGAACTTACAAAATGTCTTATTCATCATAATGATATTTCACACAACATTGGTTCTAATCAAAGAATTCACTTAATAATAAATGAGGTGTGGCAATAAGCCTATGCTCAAGGGGTTAACTGGTCTTACTATGTTCTCCAATATCCAGAAGCAGCAGTCATGATAGAATGGTCTTTGAGACTCAGTTACAGTGAGGGACTAGGTGGTAAGCTAGGCAGCAACACCTTGGAGAGCTGTGGCAATGTTCTCTAGAAGACTGTATTGCTCTGAATCAGTATTCAATATATGGTGCTATTTCCTCCATAACCAGGAATCAAGAAGCAGGAATGAGAGGGGTACCACTCACTATTGCCCCTAGTGATCCACTAGCAAAATGCTTACTTCCTGTTGATCTAGAAATCTTAGTTTCAAAGGGAAGAGTGCTTCCACACAAAGACACAAAAATGATTCCATTTAACTGGAAATTAAGACTATTGTCTGGCCCCTGTGGGCTTCTCATGTCTCTGAGTCAGCAAAGAAGGGGTTACTATGCTGACTGGAGTGATGGGTCATGACTATTAAGGGGAAATTGAGCTGCTACTCTATAGTGGAGGTAAGAAAGAGCATGTCTGGAATACTGGAGATCCCTTTCGGTGTCTCTTAGTATTATCATACCCTAGAATTAAGATCAATGGAAAATTTCAACAACCCAATTCAGGCAGAACTACTAATGGCAAGAATGAAGATGTGGGTCACTGCACCAGGCAAAGAATCATGACCAGCTGAGATGCTAGCTAAAGGCAAAGGAAATACAGAATAAGAAGTGGAAGAATATATTTATAAATAAAAACTATGACCACACGATCAGTTACAGAAATGGGCATGGTGATTATAGTAAATATTTTTTTTCTTCTTTGGTTACAAATGCGTGTGTGTGTGTGTGTGTGTGTGTGTGTGTGTGTGTGATAAAATATCTGTCTTCTTCCCCTCTTATCCCCTTACTATGTAACATAAGATGTATTAACTTTACATTATAGTATTTAGATTTTTATATCACAATATTTAAGGAGAAAAGTAAACATCACTCAAGGACTTGGCATTCTCTCCTAGGGAAGGGATTGGTGCACTTTGCAGTTGCATGCAGGATGGTTGTATCATGCTAGGTAGAATTATGACCTTGTTATTGTCTTTATTTGGAAAATAGTTATGGCTTAAGGAAATGATTATAGGTACCAAGTTGACAGGCATTGACTTCAATGGTTAATTTTATGTGGCCAGACTATAGTGCCTAATTGTATGGTCAAATACTAGTCTAGATGTTGCTGCAAAGGTACTTTGTAGATGTGATTAACATCTATAATCACTTGACTTTAGGTAAAAATTACCCTTGATAATGGAGATGGACCTCATCTACTCAGTTGAAAGGCTTACTAGCAAAGACTGAGGTTTCACAGGAGAAAAGAAGAAAATTTGCCTTAAGACTGTAGCACAGAAATCCTGCCTGAGTTTCCAGCCTGCCAGCATGACCCACAGGTTCCAGACTTGCCAGCCTTCACAATCACATGAGCCAATTCCTTAAAATAAATTCCTAAATATAAATATTGGCATTCTCTCTCTTATCTCCCTGCATATATATGGATTTAATTTATATAAATTATTATATATTATTATTTTATATAAAGGAGATTGTAGGAATTTAAGTAATATATATATTCTATTTGTTCTGTCTCTCTGGAAAACTCTGACACACTTAGTTTCACTTGGTTTTGCACTTGCTGTAAATGGTACAATACATGCTTTTTCTGTGTAGCTTCTCTCGCTCTGCATTATATTTGTGCAATATATTTCTACTCTGCATAGGTCCCTCCATCTCAGTGTGGACAGACTGCAGAATCAAGTCATCTGTGTGGTCTAGAGCTCCTCACTAGACAGTAGCCTATAGATGGCACTAGAACATCTATCTATGTAGATAGAACTTTGGAATGCCTTGTATCTGCAATGTCCCAAATTTTCCAGCTTCTATAACAGAGCAGACAGCATATCAGAAAATTGGAAATGAAATCTTTACATTCCTAAATTCAGTACTAATTGACTCAATCAACATGAAGTGCTCAGGACTCAGAGGCCTTGACAGAAAAGGCTAGAGGCCTGGGTGTGGGGTGGGAGGGGCAATTTGTCCTGAATCCAACACTAGGAAGTGTCCACATCTGGAAAGGGTCTGAGATTTCACCCTACTTGCAAGCAAACAAGTGAGGCTGTTCCCGTCTCGTGGAGGCTGGCAGGACTACTCATGACAAAAGAAATAGCCCCAGCACACATTTTTTTTGCGTTGTTTCCCTGAACTCCAATATGACTAACCCAGGCAACACCAGCACACTCAAGTGATTGCAGTTCAGGATCTCTGAGTGTAGGGACTCTGAATATGTGAGGCTGTTCATTATACAAATGTTCTTTTTTTTAAAGTTTATTTATTTATTTTGAGAGAGACAGACAACGCTAGTGCGGGAGGAGCAGAGAGAGGGAGAGAGAGAGAATACCTAGCAGGCTCCATACTGCCTGCTGCAGAGCCCAACTTGGGGCTTGAACTCACAAACCATGAGATCAAGACCTGTGCTCAAACCAAGAGTCAGATATTTAACTGACTGAGCCACCCAAATGCACTATACAAACTTTCTTGAAAAGATAATCCAGGGCAGAGAAGCCAGTGTCTTGCCATGCAGCAAATGAGAGTCCCACGGAGAATCATCTTGTGATAGGAGGACTGATAGAGGTGAGGGAGGTTCTCTCCACTGGAAGATTTGGTGAAGGAGAAAGAGGTGCCCCTCTAGAATTGAGAAGATGGGTTCTGAGCATAGTCGTTGGTCCTCAGGGGCAAAACACTACAATCTGGGAAGTGAAGGACCAGCCTGGGTGTGTGGCCTCCCGTGGACATTCCCCTCTGAAGATTGGAGAAGGTGGCATTCTACCTCTGATTTCCCTCCAATGGGTCATGGAGAAGGCGGTCATGCAGACATCTTTGCTGCTTTGCTCTTGACATTTGGAATGGGGAGCTGATCTAAACTGGGTGCAGAGTGCCAGGGGATACGTTTTCCTTTCTGATTTGGGCAGAAGAAGAGAGAAGAGGTGATGCATTTGTGGCTCCAGTAGAGGCGGGAGCCATGCTAAGAAAGGCAGAGGAAGATTGTAGGAGCCCAGGAGGGCCACCTTCCTATGTAGGTCCAACAAAGCCTTGGTGAAAATAGAGACTGTTTCTGGAACACTGGCTAGGTTTTAGAGAGAAGGCTATTCTAACCTCTATCTCCCAGTGTGCAAGCGATATCTTTTGAGGCTGGGATGAAGGACTCAATCTCTTTCCTTCAAAGGGTTCACAGGGCAGTTGGATTGAACTGCCAACAAGGATCTGTGTTTCAGGACAAGAATGCCTGTGACTGCAGGTATAATGGAAGCACAAATTTTCCATGGTCATTTCCCTGGGATCTGTACTTCCCACTATAATTTATATTATATATTAAAAGGACATAGTAGGAGTAAAATTATAGGGCAACAGATTTTTCTTAGAGATTGGATTTTTTTAAATCAGAGATGGCCTTCTCTAAGGATTTCTTTCTTTTTTTGTTTTTGTTTTTTATTTTAGAGAGAGAGAGCATGGGGTGGGGGGAGGGTGCAGAGGGAGAAAGAGAGTCCCAAACAGGCTCCACACTCAGCACAGAGCCTGACACAGGGCTTGATCCCATGACCCCAGGGTCATGACCGGAACTGAAATCAAGAGTTGGAAACTTAACCAACTGAGCCACCCAGGTACCCCACTAAGGGTTTCTTGACTGAGGTCCTTGGACTCCTCAGGCCTTTATGGATAGGTTTCCGTGGTCCAACCCCTCCTAGCATAACACATTTGACCCTCTGGATATGTGCCTTTTGACTGGGGATTGAATAGAATAGACAGGTCTCAGGAGTTTGGGCTAGGAGAGATTGGTGTGGCCTGGTGTGCCTGATACAGCTGGGGTGGCCAGGTGGGAGGTAGTGGCCTTGAGCAGGACAAGAGATGAAGCAACATGCACTGTGGGTGTCTGGAAATGGCCACACGGTACAGTGGCAGAACCCAGCAGCCTTGGTATCCTGAGCTGCAACATGCAGGAAGGATCCTTTATGTCAAGACTTTAAGTGACAAAATAGAAAAGAGTTAAGTTTCTCTATTGTTTCTGCTGGAGTGCAAAGGTCATTTTGTGAGTCCTGGGGAGAATGTCAGGACCCCAAATGCCAGACAGAGACTCTGGCCTTTGTCCTCTAGGCAGGAGTGAGCTATCAGCACTCCACCAGCAGAGAAGAGTAGTGTCTGAGGAATGCTCATGCCTCTGGAGGAACCTAGAAGAATGAGAGTGGGCAAGGAAGAACAGCTTCTTTCAGAACATTTGCCACCTGGCACATGGCAAGCCCTCAAAAACATTTGTGAGGGGAGAGAGAGAAAGAAAGGGAGAGAGAAAGAATGTCTCATAATTGGTTCTACCATCATACACGTTTTTCAGAGTTGGCTTTCTACAAATCTACCATCACAGTATAGATGGGAATATATACCTCTACAAATAGTTCTCACTGCACTTTGACTCATGTTTGCACTTCTTCTTCCCTCACAATAGAGGGCAGTTACTCTTCTTATGTTCTCATTCTCATGTCCTAATGGGGCTTGTTGTCCTGGGACCTGAGAAAGGAAATTGAGTTTTCTGTTAATGCGATCACTACCCGAGGGCCTGCTTATCTGGGACAGCTGCTGTGCAATGCTATAGTCTAGGGAGATAAAGGAAAATTTTTGCAGGTCACTTTGAAAAAAATAGTTTGAGATGGCTGTGGGACCTTCCTCAGCCCTTTGAATTCCAACATTCTTGGTGAGGAGTCAATCCTCACTCTGACATCTGAAAAACTGCCTTTAAAGAAAAAAATTGTTTTAAGTTTATTTATCTATTTTGAGAGAGACAGAGACAGCGTGAGTCAGGGAGGGGCAGAGAGAGAGAGAGGGAGACAGAGAATCCTAAGCAGATTCTGCACTGTCAGCATGTAGGAACCTAACATGGGCCTCAAACCCACGAAACCGTGAGATCCATGACCTGACAAAACTAAGAGTTGGACACTTAACTGACTGAGCCATCCAGGTGATCCAAGAACAAAAAGGTTTTTTAAAGTAATCTCTATCCCCAATGTGGGACTCGAACTCATGACCCTGAGATCAAGAGCTGCATGCTCCACTGACTGAGCCAGCCAAGTGCCCCTAACTAGTTGCATTTTGAACAGTGCCCCCCAGACTTGCCCACATGCGAATCCGCAGGACTTGTGAATAGGTTACTTCACATGGTAAAGGAACTGAACAGATGGTATTAAGTTAAGGGTCTTGAGACAAGGAGAGGACCCTGGGTTACGCAGGTGGGTCTGATATCAGCACAGCAGTCCTTATAAGATGGATGCAAGAGGACCAGAGTCACAGGAAAAGGTAATGTGATAGAAAACAGGGATTCAAGCCAAAGAATGTGGGCAGTCTCTAGAGGCTGCAAGACACAAGGAACATGTCCCTCCAGAGCTTCCAGAAGGAGCATAGCCCAGATTTTGGCCTCTTAAGACTTATTTTGAACTGCTGACATCGAGAACAGAAAGAGATATAAACTTGTGTTGTTTTAAGCTACTAAATTTGTTGTCATTTGTTATAGCATCCATAGGAACACATACACACAGCAAGCATTGGGTTCTAGATTATCACATATGCTTCTTCCTCCACCAAGGAATTTGTACTGGCCTGGTGCTGAGGGCCTCAACCTACGTTTCATGTTAGAATCACATGGCAAACCTTTTTGTTTTTTCAACGTTTACTTATTTTTGAGAGGGAGATAGAGTGTGAGTGGGGGAGATGCAGACAGAGAGGGAGACCCAGAATCCGAAACAGGCTCCAGGCTCTGAGCTGTCAGCACAGAGCCCAATGCGAGGCTTGAACTCATGAACCGTGAGATCATGACCTGAACCAAAGTTGGACACTTAACCAACTAAGCCACCCAGGCACCCCATGTGACAACCTTTTGAAGCTCCTCTTACCCAGGATACACCCCAGAGTAATTGAATCAGAATCTCTGGAGTAGCACCCAGGCATTATTATTATTATTATTATTATTATTATGATTAGAGAAATAGTCTGTATGACAATAAATTCCATATCTTATGTGTTCAGTTCAAAGAGTTTTCACAGTTGTATACACTTATGTAACCACTGCCCAAAATATTATACAAGACATTTCTACTGCAAGAGAAGTTACATGCCCCTTTGCAGTGAATTCTGACCACCCTCTACCTCCAATAGGCAACCACTTTTTGACTTATTACTATAGGTGAGTTTTGCCTATTCTTGGGATGTATATGTTTGGGTAGGTCTGGCTTCTTCAAGATAATGTTTTTGATATTCATCCATGTATTTGTATATTACTTTAAAAAATTTTTTTTAATGTTTTTTATTTATTTCTGAGAGAGAGAGAGAGAGACAGTGTGAACAGGGGAGGGTCAGAGGGAGATGGAGACACAGAATCCAAAACAGGCTCCAGGCCCTGAGCTAGCTGTCAGCACAGAGCCCGACGTGGGGCTCAAACCCATGAACCGTGAGATCATGACCTGAACCGAAGTCAGACACTTAACTGACTGAGCCACCCAGGCGCTCTTGTATATTACTTTTATTGCTGATTAGTATTTGGTTATATGAATATATTGCGATTTATTTATCCATTTGGAGATTGTTGGATTTTGCTGTTGTTCACAATTCTGGGTTGTTATGAGTAAGGCTATGTAGTAATTTTAAAACATGGCAACAAAATTTTTGCTACTTCTTCATCAGAAGTGGTCTTCTCACCTCTTCCTGCTAAAGCTGTGCAGGCTTATGACTGTTTCAACTAATAGGGAATAGTGTAAAAGATGCTGTTCTGGACTGAATTGTGGCCCTGAAAGTCTTATGTTGAAGCTCTAACCCCCCAGCATGACTATATTTGGAGATGGGGCTTGTAGGAAGTAATTAAGGTTAAATGAAGTCAAAAGGCCAAGACCCTAATCTGAGAGGGCTGGTGTTCCTATAAACACAGGAAAAGAGGGCATGCCTGGGTAGCTCAGTTGGTTAAGCATCACACTTCGGCTCGGGTCATGATCTCACATGCTTCTCACACAGGTTCGTGAGTTTGAGCCCTGCATTGGACTCTGTGCTGACGGCTCAGAGCCTGGAGCCTGCTTCAGATTCTGTGCCTCCCTCTCTTTCTGCCCCTCCCCTGCTCACCCTCTGTATCTGTCTCTGTCTCTCTTTGTCTCTCAAATATAAATAAACATTAAAACAAAAAAAAAAAAAAAAGGAAAAAAGGCCAGGGTTCTCTCTCCCTGCATACACACAGAAGAAAGGCCATGTGAGGACACAGGGAGAAGTCAGGAAGAGAGGCCTAACCAAACACCGACCCTTAATCTTAGACTTTCCAGCCTCCAGAACTATGAGAAAACAAGTGTCTCTTGTTTAAGCCTGTGGTATTTGGCAAGCCTAGGGTTATGGCAACCCTAGCAGACTAATGTAAACTTTACATTATTTCTGAGGCTATAATATAAAAAGTCATGCAGCTTCCCCAAACTGGGAAGTTCTCTGGGAACACCTGCCTTAAAGCCCTGAGCTGCCATGGAACGAGTCTGGCTACCCTGAGCCCACCAGGCTAAAAAGCTATTGTAGACACTCTAGTTGAAAGTCCCAGCTAAGTCCAGTCTTCAACCATCCCAGCCCAGAGGTTAGATATGAGTGAGCAAGCCATCTGGGAATGGCCATGGTGGGGCAGAGAGAAGCTTCTCCACTGTGTCCTTCCTCAGTTCGTGACCATGCATGAAAAATGGTGGTTGTATGCCATTAACTTTGGGGTGGTTTTTTGGTCATACCAGACAACCAGAATGATGCTACAATGAGCATTCTTGGAGAAGTCTTTTTTGGGAAACCATTCATTTCTGTCCATTTCTGTCATTATGTCAGATAGAATTGCTAGGTTGAAGAGTAAATGTGTTTTTTACTTTATTTCCACATTTTCCCAAGGCTCTCCAATGTGGTTGTATTAGTTTCCATACCCCATCAACAGCGATGCATGAGAGTTTCAGTTGCTCTACATGTCTGCCAACATTTGGTGTTATTCTTTTTGATGGTAGCCACCCTGGTGGACGTGAAAGGGCATCTCATGGTGCCCTTATTTTCAGTCCATTTGTTACTAATGATGTTGAACACCTTTTCATGTGCTTTTTGGCCATTCATGTGTCTTTTTTTGTAAAGCGCCCATTCAAGTTTTTATCTATTTTTAGATACTAGATTGTTTGTCTTTTTATTGTTCATTTGTGAGAATTCTTTGTCTATTCAGGATATAATCCATTTGTCAGATAAATAAACCGTGAATAGTTTTTTCCTTGTCTATGTGGCCTTAGCATGATTCCAAGATGCAACCAAGGTTGAGATCACTGACCTAGTGCTTATTTCCTTTTTTTCTTTGGAGGACAAACTTGGGTTCACCGTGCAGGGTTTGGAATCAGACTGCCTGGTGTTGATATGGCTTCAAAGCTACCTGCCACATGACCTTTGGCGAGTCAGGTTAAAAGAGTAAGTGAGGTACATTAAAATTTTCAGCAGTTTGAGTGTACATCAATCCAAATGTGGGAGCACCAAGCCAATGGGGGTATGAAGTGCTCCACAGAAGGGGCCCAGGGAGAGGTTTTTACAGAGAAGATAGTGAAGCAAAGCAAGGAAATGATTTAATTGGCTGAAGCTTTAGATGTTGCCCTGTTTGGAAAAGCCAGTTGTCTGTCTGTGATTGGTTTTTCTGAAATTCCATTTTCTCAGATTAGAGTGCACTGACTCTGGCTTTGGTTTTTGTTTCCTTATTTGGGCTGCCAAGGCATTAGAGTCACCTCAGTCTAATGGCCTCCTTGTTTAATCACTTTACCAGCCACTTTGCAGCTGTGTACCTCATTTTCTTATCTCTAAAATCGAGTTAATAATAGAATCATGAAGAGTGCAATAAGTAAAGAAGATTAAATGCAGAACCGCTAGTATGGTAACTGATGCTGCATGCATGGATTATGGTATCTTCAGGACAGTATCAGGCTTTCACATTAAAATTTCTCATACTCAGGGGATGCCCAGCTGGCTCAGTCGGAAGAGCTTGCAACTTTTGATCTTGAGGTTGTGAGTTGAAGCCCCACACTGGTTGTAGAGATTACTTTAAAAATTAAAATAAAATAAAATTTCTCATACTTTATACAATTTTCTATTTGGGGCAAATTTTTCAGGTCACCAGTAAATATTGTGCTGTGTAGAAAAGATTGGTGTGGGAGGAGGGGATGGCTATAATACTTTACATATATAAGGAAAACCTCGAAAATAACATCTCCACTCTGTATTTGTTTTGTGCTTCAGGTTGTCTCCGGTTAATAAGGGAAGGGAATAGGAGGAAGGAGATGAAGGGAGGGCAGTGTTGGCTGGCAGTAACAGAGTCTGGCATTGCAGGTTTTCCAAATGCAGTGTCAAGACTGAGATTGGCACTAGGTGTGTCAACTGTTCAATAGCGCTAAACTAGTTCTCTCTCATACTTTGTTTTTTGGGGGGATCGAGACTCATGTGTACATGGCAACTATCTAAGCCTGTGACAACACACAGATCTAGGTAACAGATAACACAGGAATTGAATCCACGTTTGAGGTAAGTCATTTTATGTTATTTTATTACAAATTTTTAAAAATTAAAATTGAATTGAATTTGCCCCAGTTTTATTGAGATATAATTGACTTATAACATTGTACAAGTTTGAGGTATGCAACATAATGATTTGATATATATGTTGTGAAATGGTCCCAATAAGTTTCGTTTATATTGAATCCATATTAAAGCAGCATGGCCTTATTATCATAGTGCTTTAGTCAGAGGGATGTACGGTTTACAGGTGCTTTTATATATTTATTTCAGACAAACCACCTTATCACAATCTTGTGAGGAAGGAGTGGAAAGGACAGTCATCTTCAGTTTGTAGAAAAGAAGCCTAGCCTCAGAGGCCACACAGTTGGAAAAACTTAGACCAGTCACAGGAAGTCAAATTTTCCAAGTCCGAGCCCAGGACCTTACTCAGTACACAAGGCTTCTCAAACTTGAATCTGCATCACCCGCAGGGTCTGTTAAAATGCAGATTTTGACTCAGTAGGTCTGGTGGGGGCCAAGGTTTTGTATTTTGGATGGATGAGCGTCCAGGTGATGGTGATACGGACCCATGGACCGCACTCTGAATGGCCAAGCGCTTCATCACACTGTTTTAGTGAATCAACTAGCCACAGGGCTCCATTTTCAGTAGTCATCATTATGCACTGCTGACCTCTGAACAAAAATCATGTAGAGGTTGGCTTTCTGCCACATACACACTCCAAGGGTAAGCCTCACGAATCAGCCACAAACTGATTAGTTTGTTTCCCTTAGACTGCTCCTCCTTTCCCAGGATCAAGTAGGGGAAAACAGCAGAAGAAAGCTTCAGGTGATAAAAGGTCTTGGTGCCAGAAGACATCTTATCCTAACCTTTGTCAAACAGGAGGAGATAAGAAATGATGGATAAAATTTGGGACGCCTGGGTGGCTCAGTCGGTTGAGCGTCCGACTTCGGCTCAGGTCATGATCTCACGGTTCGTGGGTTCGAGTCCCGCATCGGGCTCTGTGCTGACAGCTAGCTCAGAGCCTGGAGCCTGTTTCGGATTCTATGCCTCCCTCTCTCTCTGATCCTCCCCTGCTCATGCTGTCTCTATCTCTCTCTCAAAAATAAAAATAAAATATTAAAAAAAAAAGAAATGATGGAGAAAATATGTTTTCTGGCATGGAGTAGGGTACTGTTATGGCCTGTAGATTACCATTCTTACTCTGGAATCTACCTTCAAATGTGTGAACATGTATATTGGTGTTACAACATACGAAATTGACAAAAAGATGCAAACAAAGTAAAAAGGCTTCAGGCTTCTCTAAAAGCAAAGGACACAGAATCGTTTCCACACTGAAAAGACTACACAAAGGAAGAAATAACCTGGCGTACTCACAGCTGGACATGACGGGTCTCCCCAGAATCCTCCAGGGACACACTGCTGCCAGCTAAAACTCCCTCACAGAAGACAGTGTTGTCGAGCATGGGAAGCACACCCTTGGACACTCTGAGGGGGCTTTGCCCTCTCTTCGCCCCTCCTGACCACTCCCAGAGACTGTGCCTGTCAGCTGTAGTGTGCAGAAGAATCCAGCTGTTCTGACTATTCACTGCTAGCCAGGGGAGGCAGAGACCAACTTCCAGCTACCCAGCAGGACCTCGACCACATCCTGGGACTCCCTGAGGGCCCATCCCACCAGTGTGTGTGTGTGTGTGTGTGTGTGTCCTTGTCTATTTTATTTTATTATTTTATTTTATTTTAATTTTATTTTAGAGAGAGAGCACAAGCCGGGGGAAGGGGCAGGGGTGGGGGAGAGAACCCAAGCAGGCTCCATACCCAATGTGGAGGCCTGCATCAATCTCTGGGATCATGACCTGAGCCGAAATCAAGAGTCGGCCCCTCGACCGCCTGAGCCACCCAGATGGCCCCTTGTCTCTCTTTTTTCTCCTTTCTCTTTTTTCCTGCCATCTTCCTTGAGGCTCCTCCTACCCTGTTATTTGTCCAGATTAGAACACTACTCCCACAATTCTTTCCCAAGGCTATGTCCCCTGAAGTGTTCTGGGGACACTCTGTTGTACCTAGAAATGTCATCCGGGGGCCAGGTGGATGGAGGGCTAAGGAGGTGTATTGGGGGTTGGAGCAGGATTGAGCATTAGCTGGGAAGCCCCAGTTCAGCCTGGTGATGCATAGCTATTCTAAGATTTTTTTTTTTTTTTTATTTCTAGGGTAGAGAGAGACAGCGTGAACAGGGGAGGGTCAGAGAGAGAGAGAGGGAGACACAGACTCTGAAACAGGCTCCAGGCTCTGAGCTGGCAGTCAGCACAGAGCCCGACGCGGGGCTCGAACCCACGAACCGCGAGATCATGACCTAAGCGAAAGTTGGACGCTTAACCGACTAAGCCACCCAGGCGCCCCAATGCAGATCTATTCTGTTTGTCAGTGCCCTTGCTGTTCTGGCCCTTCCATGTTTTTAACATCTCCCCCGGGCTGAGATGCAGAAGAAATGTAAGCTTCTCCTGTGTAGAACCAGGGCTGTTGTGCCAAGCACAGGTTTTCAGGCAGTACTGAAACCCAGGATGTACCTGCAGCTGGTGCCCCACTCCCCATCTGCCTCCCTGTGCCTGGTATCTATGCTGCAGGACACGCTCTGTGTGCAGCAGAGAGAGGGGAGCGGATGGAGAGCCAGGATGGCTAAACGGAGCTCATTTAATGTCTAAGTTTGTGGAGAGAGTTAGGAATCCCGGCTTCTTTCCCTCCGGCTCAAACTTACAGCAGGGGGGGCTGTTGCTTATTCAGTTCCCCTGAGGTTTTCCTGCGTCAAGATGCTACTGACTATGACAAGAATAGCACTGGATCATCAAAGAATAACTTGCTGGGCAATTATTAAGTGTTTTCTGAAAGTGATGTTGCTTTGCTGAATGTTTTAAAGTAAATTGAATGTGCAGTTCCACTTAGAGATGGAGAGGAGCATAACATTTGGTTTCATTTAATAATGATTTAGGTGATGGCAAGAGGGGCAAGTAAATTCAAATTAAGTCGTTGGTTTTCATGCTTATAAACTAGAATGCCAAGCAAAATAAATGACGGATATTTTTCTGAGTAAATTCTAATTCTTAGAAAATTGCATGAAAAATACACATTGGCCACTACATGTAATGAATGGATATGCTGACATTGTTATTTATAAAGTCCTTGTAGAGTGCAGGCCTCTGCAATGAATTACCATATAGTCATTTTTCTCCAGTGACGTGGGCGAATGTAATGGGTTCTTCTGCACAGCATCTATTTCTGCCGGTTAGTGGCTGTTCCGCCTGGTGATGGATGTTTTCCAGGCAACTGATAGGACTTGCTAATAATAACTCAATATTCATTGAATCATCTGCAATAGCAATGAAATTCAATTCAAAAATAAACCTCAGTCTACATGTTTTTTTGTGATTCATCCATCAGCATATTGATTTCACTTCTCACATTACATCAAGAGTGATTTTTGATGTGGGAGCCTTATTTATACTATGGAGAATATAGGAGTGAGAAGGAAGACTTTCTCCTCCACGGAAGTTTACTTCCAGATGAAATGTTTGGAATCAGGAACTCTCACCTAGAAACAATTTTCCCATCCCTGGGAAACACGAAGTCAGTTTCTGCTGAAGTTTTTCATTACTCATAGTACCTGGATCATAGTTTTGTCCAACTAGAATGTATTATTAATACATTTGGCAAATGTATCTGTTCAAATCGTAAATGAATGAAAGTCAGCTTTATATATTATTTCATGGTAATTATTTTATTGCCCTCATATATGTAAACAATTTATACAGTTTCTGACTGTAGGACAGAGACTAAGACTAATGGAAAGTCCTGCATCATCCCAAAGCTAATCCTGGGATTCTTATAAACTAAGTAAGCCTTCTAGGATCTTGAACTAGCTATGGCCTCAGATTTAACTTAGCTACCACCTCCTTTCCTTTTGCATACTCACCTGTTCTCCGCACATTACGGAAGACCTGGAAGAAACTTCAGCTCCAGCTGAATAGCTGCCAGACGCCTCTGGTCTTCTCCACGTGCTCGTCTCTGGTCCCAGGGGCCTCTGCAGGGTTGCAGCTGAGCCACTGCACCTGTGCCCTTAGAGCACTTTGCCTCTGTCTGTCCCTCTTGCTTCCTGTCCAGGGCTCTCAGGTGATAACGAGGCAAGGAAGAGTACCCACACATGCAGGACTCAGAAGTATGGGGGTGTTAATTCCCAAAGAGGTAAACTTCCACCCAATAGGATACAGGAACTTGTGGACAGGTGCTCCCCCTGGAGGTTCCTACAATCAACTCCTAGGACTGTCCCACAGACCATACCAGCACTCAGTGCCAACTCAAAAACCATGATCTCAGATGGACTCTGTTTGGTTCCCCTGGGCCTGTACTACTGTTCTTCAGAACAGCAGTCCTTGGAGCGCCTGGGTGGCTCAGTCGGTTAAGCATCCGACTTCGGCTAAGCAACCCACAGTTCGTGGGTTCGAGCCCTGCATTGGGCTCTGTGCTGACAGCTCAGAGCCTGGAGCCTGCTTCAGATTCTGTGTCTCCCTCTCTCTCTGCTCCTCCCCAACTCATGCTCTGTTTCACTCTGTCTCAAAAATAAATAAACATTAAAAATTTTTTTATTTTATCTTAATAAAATAGAGCATGTAGCCATTGCCCTAGGGTCTGATTTTTGGATCTTCCAGACAAAAAGGAATACATTCCTTTGATTGAGGCTTGCTTTCCCATTTTCAATTACTTAAATGACAGTATTTTGTGGAGTGTAATGTTATTGCATATAATTATTTCCCCTGCTATTTCTCTTCTTCAGGCCCAATTTTAAATAGTACAATTGGTTGGGTTTCTTTAGTACTTATTAGTATTTACGACCTAAGCCACATGGAAAAGAATTCTCCTCCATTTCCCTTTGACCTCTGTGTTTCCGCAACTTCCTTTGTTCATTGTCCTACTTGGCTGATCCACTACAACTAAATCAATAGGGCTACCAGCAATCTTGTGCATCTTACTTACTGTCATCAGTGTACCTGTATTCATGTTGTAAAATATGTGGGACCTCTCTCTCATTTGAAGCCTCTGATCTTCCAGAAAACTTCCTAATTACCGAGCTCCATTCTGACACCCATAGGAAGTGAGGAGATTTCATTTGTTTTCCAAATTACTTATGGGATGAAGTAAGATTTGGCATATCAGCAAATAACCAAACTAATTAAAAAGCTATCCCTCTATAATTATACTGGAACTGAAATGTAATACTGCATGCTGTAAATGGAATCTGGTATACAGCGAATTTGTTTGTTTTACATTTTCTATACATACCCATAAGATTTCTTGGTTGCAATCTTAAACATGGGGAAGATGTATTGTAAAGATATTGGGGCTCACAGAATGACCAGGAGGCTGGAGGATCTGACTTGGAGAATAGGTGGGAACCAACAGAACTTTGGAGGCAATAGAAACTGTAGCAAAGCTCACGCCACAGGAGTGGTCTGACTCACACAGCGTGGCTTTGGCTGTGTATCATACAATGAGCAGTCAAAGTCTGGAAAGATAGCACGCGTGTATTAATCAGGGCTATGCTGCAGTTAACAGCCTAACCCTGAAATACCCGTGAATGAACACTACATTATATATTTTTTTGCTTATTCAGTCTTCCTCAGCTCTCCAAGACAGCTCTTTTCCATGTAGGGACTCAGGAGTTCAGTCCACTTACATCCCGTGGCTCTGTCACATCAGCACATGGCTTCTAGGCAGCCTCAGCAGGACAAGAGAAAGCTGGAGGGCCATACAAGGACTTTTCATTGCTTCGGTCTGCAGCTGACACACATCACTTTCTTTCATGGCCCATTGGACAGAATTGGTCACTGGCTAACTGCAAGGTTGCCAGGAAGTACAGTCACCAGAAGTCAGTGGAGTGGGCATCATTAATGTCTACCACCACATGATTTTTCCCATTCCTGAAGTGCTCCCCTGACACCCCTTCTTCTACCAAACTTTCCTATTCCCTTTACACGATTCAGCCTCGACATCTTTTCCTTTGTGAAGTTTTCCTAGCTAATATGGACAGAGGGGCCAGCCACACATTCCTGGGTGCTCCCAGAAGCCTCAGTGCACATCTCTAATGTGGCCCAAAGCACAGCCTGTGGTTTTTAATTTGCAACCTAAGTCTCAACTGGGCTCTTTCTTTCTCTCGGATGTAAATAAAATATAGCCCCAATCAAGATCCCATTTAGTATGGCTGATGCATCTAACCTGGAAGCTTCCTACATGACTCATTGTTCCCCAGAAGCAAACATTTCTTCTAGTCACCTTATTTCCAAGTTTCTCGCTCCCTTGGATCCTCAACCTCTCTTATACCCACATCCTTTGGTGTGTTCTCTTTGCTATGTTGATTAAAGCATAACCTTTTCTCCTTGGTTTCCCTAAAATAAATACACACAAAGCATTTAAGTGAGTGACAAAGTTCAACGAAGGTTTGGGTCACGGAGGACATTTACATCATAGAAATACCACTTAAAATTGAATAATGGACCTGTTTGTTCCTTGTTGAACCTTCACATAAACAGTTAAAACAGCAACAGAAAGTGCCATATAAACACAAAGGAAGTGACCTAGAAATGAGATCATTTGTTCTTTTTATTGTAAATGTAATAAACACTCCTGATTTAAAAATTCAAACAATGAAGGCAAAGGTAAATATCCCTACCATTTCTACTCTCCAGAAATAGCCAGAATTGTTTTTCATGTATCCTGCCAGAAATTTGTTATGCATATACAAACATTATTTCCAAAAATTGGCTCCTATTATAAATAAGATTATTTCGTGATTTGCTTTCTTTTCGCTCATTTTATCTTGGCCCTTTTTATATACATGTATACAGGTGTGTATGTGTATATACATATATGTATTTAAGATGCTATATAGGTTTCATCTTATAGATTTACATATGCACTCATTCATTCGATAAACATTCAGTGAGCATTTACTATGTGCCAGACTTTTTAACCAGTCTCTGGACATTTAGTTCCAGATTGTTGCTATTACATACACTGCAGTAAAGTAGATTACTGTGAAATTGTCGGGTCAAAGAGCACGTAAACCATAAGTAATAGCACTGACAGATTATCAGTTCACAACCTCCCCAACAGCATCCTCATGTCACCAGACAATACTGGGGTATCATCATGCTTTTTATTCCCCCATATGATAAATAACAATGGCCTTATTGTTTAACTCTGCGTATCTCTATTTATGAGTGAGGTTGTACATGTCTCCACATTTGTTGGAGAACTCTTTGCTCTTATAAACCTGGCATTCCGTCACCAGAAACTGTTCCCCAGTCCTTTACTGCCCACTTACAACTTCCATCATATTGGTGGCCCCTTTGGATCTTCCCCAACCTTCTCTTCTTTCTCTAGTTGCTCTACTCTACCTCAAAGTTCCTTGCAAGGGGTAGGCGTTAACAATTCTGAAACCACTATACTTATATTGAACAACTTAGTAAATGGATATATGGGGTAAACAGGTCTCTCACCATTGAAGTAGAAGGTCACAGATAAGAAGAAGGGAAGGGGCGCCTGGGTGGCTTAGTCGGTTAAGCGTCCGACTTTCGCTTAGGTCAGGATCTTGCGGTTCGTGGGTTCGAGCCCCGCGTCGGGCTCTGTGTTGACTGCCAGCTCAGAGCCTGGAGCCTGTTTCAGTCTGTGACTCCCTCTCTCTCTGACCCTCCCCTGCTCACGCTGTCTCTCTCTCTCTCTCTCCTAGAAATAAATAAAACATTAAAAAAAAAAAAGAAAAAGGGAAAAGCTACAATGATTCAAATGATAATGAATTAGAGTTGGGGACACCAGCATAAACTCCTTGTTAGTTTAATATAGGTACAAATGGTTACACATAGAAATATTTCTAGATATTAGCAAACACACATATATTTCCTTGTTCTGTCACCTGGAGGCAACAGCAGCCCAGTAGCAATAAGCACATCTAGCACCCACATCTTGGTTTCTAGTATCAGTTCAAAGGACACAATAGCTAAGTGAAAGAACTCCCATGGCTGACATTGGAACGATTTGAGCAACAGAGCAAATAAAGTAGTATTAGATTTAAAAAAGTATAAAATCCATGCATCTAAGCCAATATTAATAAACAATTGATCGCACCTGGGTGGCTCAGTTAGTTAAGTGTCTGCCTTTCTTTTTAATGCTTACTTATTTTCGAGAGGGAGAGCACCAAGCAGGGTAGGGGCAAAAAGAGAAGGGAAGAGAGGATCTTAAGCAGGCTCTGTGCTGACAGCCGAGAGCCTGATGTGGGGCTTGAACTGTGAGATCGTGACCTGAGCTGAAGTCGGCCACTTAACCAACTGAGCGATGCAGGCTCCCCAAGCGTTTGATTCTTGGTTATGGCTCAGGTTATGATCCCATGGTCATGAGATCAAGCCCCATATTGGGCTCAGCCCTGGGCATGGAGCCTGCTTGAGATTCTCAATCTCCCTCTTCCCCTCCCCCACTATTGCTCACTCTCTCCCCCCTCTCAAAAACAAAACAGAACAAAACAAATAAACAATTGAAAAATCAATAAATGAGAAAGAATAGACAGCCCTCCCAAGCAGAATTTCAAATAATTTATGTAAGTGAAGGTGGAGCATCACTTTCTAATCCTTAATTGTGGGCTGCACATGGTGACTTCTTTAAAAGAATACAGTGTATCCAGGAGGAAATAGGAGAGACAAACAGGAACTCAGCCAGGTGATCAAAGTCAACATCAACAATGATAAGTCATGTTGACAGCATGTTGCCTTGTTATGATGTGATGAGACCATGTCTGTGGTCTTCCCTCCCCCATAGAGGTCTGTGGTCCCCTTATGTGTGGACCCAACACATAAGCCCGGTCCACTCATGAGAAATATGTCAGATAAACCCCAAGAGAGGGACATTCTACAGAATACCTGTTCAGTATTCCTCAAAACTGTTAAGATCATCAAAAGCACATAAACTCTGAGAAATTTTCACAGCCAAGGAACCTAAGGAGACATGATGACCAAATGGAATGCAGTTTCCTGGATAGGATCCTGGAACAGAAAAATGATAATAGATAAAAACTGTTATTTAAAAACAAGATACAACCGGCCCAAAATGGAATCACTTGTGCTAAGCCCCACATCAGCAAACCAAGACTTAATATCTGACTTAATCACAGTCTCAACCTTTCTCAGGAATGTAATCTGTAACCAGTCATTCTGGAATCACTTGATCAGCACTAGTGAGGTAATCCACCTGACAGACCATTTCTGTCCCCCCAAAGAAAGATGACATAATTTCCTTCCTTGTCCCTGCCCCCTTCTGTCTATAATAGTCTCCATTTTGTTCAGCTCTTCCGAGCTCCTATCTGTCTTCGAGGTGGGACACTGCCTGATTTGTAAATCACTGAATAAAGCCAGTAAGATCTTTAGAGTTCACTCAGTTGAATTTTCTTAAACAAAACTGAAGAAATCTGAGTAAAGTATGGACTTCAATAATAATGGGTCAATATTGGCTCATTAGTCGTGACAGATGCGCAGTACAAAGGTAGGATGTTGATAATAGAGGAAAAGCTGGGTGTGAGGTATGCGGGAACTTTTTACACTATCCTCCCAATTCTTGAGCAAATCTAAAAGGATTCTAAAATTAAAGTTTTATTTTTGAAATTCCTGTTCATTTCTTATAGAAACCATCTAGCTACTTCGTTCTGCTCCCTCCTGTAGACCATGCATTCAGGTCTCACTGTTACCCAAAGACTTCCTGGTGTTACTATAACCAAACTAAGAAGAGTTTGCTCATTGGTGAGTCACAGATAGAAATTACATTAGGTTGAGCTGTCCCATAAAGAAAACGTTATTTGCAACAAATAAGGGAACAAAAGGGAATGGCTTCCAAAGCTTTGACTCTCTCAGAGAGGGTGAATGGGTTCCTTTTATTTAGAATTTGGATGAATATTTAGATAGGGAAACCTTGTCATGGTATGTAGAGGTGGGCATAGATCACACATGCATCCGAAGGAAATATGCCTATATGTACATTGTATATTACAATGGGGCTGAGGGTCCTCCTTGGGTGAAGAATTTAGTATTGTAATGAGGTAAACGTAACTGTTGGTCACTCCATGGTCCATCTGCACAGGCATGAGTCAGGGGTTTATGTATCTCTATGAGTTTGGGCTCTGGCTGCTACATGTTTGCCCTTTCTGGGTCTCAGTTGGCTCTGCTGGAAAATAAAGCAACTAGATCATCTATTCTCTCATTCTAAAGATTTATGACCCCCATGAATTTCCATTCTATCATTTATCAGCTGTTGCTACATTGATTTGTAGTTTCTCCTCATGTTGTTTCATATGTGTTTGTTTGATTTACTTGATCCCAGACCATCCACAATTTAAGAGAAAGACAAGGTTTTTCTTTCTCTCCTTTCCACAAAAGAGAATAGAATGCTAGCAATTTAACAGTTTTCAATTACAATGTTGCTATGCATATGCAAATGTGATTGAATGGACCACTTGTCTGAACACTAGGAATTACTTAAGTCACTTTTCTGCCCTTGGACATGGGTTTGCATTGACCTGGTCCCACCATTGCCTCATCTCTCACTTTTGAGGGATGAGTGAAAATAGGAGTATGGACATAGGCCCATCAGGGCAGTAAAACAGTAAATTTGATTAAGGTACTTTAATCCAAGTAGGCGTGCCAAATGTTTGATACATGTTTAAAATATTCGATAAATACTTGATATGAATGTTTGAAATATTTGGTAAATATTTGATTGAATATTTGATAAATGTTTGAAATATTTGATAAATATTTCACCAATCACCTGGAAGTTTGTTTTCAACTACAGTTTCAACTACAATTGAAATACCCTACCTGCTTTCTGGACTGTGTGATGTTTCTTCAGATCTCATTTTAGGTCCCTATTACTTTTTGAGTTACTCATACCCTACTTTAGCTAAAATAACTGTTAATATTTCCTGAATAACGAGTCAAGAATTTTTAAAAAAATTTATTTTCTAGATGTGGGGTTGTTTTCAATGTATACTTCTTTACTAAGCTTTTTGACAAACTGTTTCTTATGAGAGGAAAATTTATTCTAGATCTTTGAATATGATCCCAAGCCATTTAATGCCAAACTTCATTCCTTTCCATGATGCAAACTAGTCATTAAAACAAAATATTTATATTTTCATGGAAGTGTCCCATGGCTAAATATCCTTTTCTTAGGCAGCTAAAATTTGGAATTTCACGTGCTTATAGGAGCTTTTGGTAAGTACCTGCCTATTTTGCTGTTAAAATGTTTAAGAGATTATTCTAAAGGGGGCAAGTTGATGGTACAAATGGACTCTTTTCCTCCTTTCCTTTTTTTTTTTTTAATTTTTTTTTTAATGTTTTATTTATTTCTAGGAGAGAGAGAGAGACAGCGTGAGCAGGGGAGGGTCAGAGAGAGAGGGAGTCACAGACTGAAACAGGCTCCAGGCTCTGAGCTGGCAGTCAGCACAGGGCCCGACGCGGGGCTCGAACCCACGAACCGCGAGATCATGACCTAAGCGAAAGTCGGACGCTTAACCGACTAAGCCACCCAGGCGCCCCTCTTTTCCTCCTTTCCTAATCAATGCTACCCACTTGGAAAATAATAATCTTGTTATGCATCAAGTGCTTCATGAATGTGATTTGGCAAAGCTGCTTGAGGAATTAGTTACTTTGGATGATCTTTCTCGACAATACAGAGATCGCCGCAGCCAACAGGAAGGCTCTGGGTGCCAATGCAGAGAAGAGAGGCAACGGAGGCCACTCGCGACCATGCATACCCTCTGTCCTTATTTAGCATCCACTGAGACGGGAAATGATGCATTCGAGGCCCCATGATGGCAGCTGGCTCAACCCAAACATCTGTGCTCACGACACTCCTCCACTACAGTGATACTGAGGCCATGGAAATGAAAGTGTTTTTCTATGGTCTGTGGTTTATTCTGGCTTCATAGAGCCCTAGGCTTGTTTGTTTTTGTTTGACTTTTTACTTCTTTGCTGTTTTGCACTTTCGGAGCACAGTTTGTGGTTTGGCAGTGAAACTTTTCTTTACGGTCTTCTTAACATTTAGTTTGGCACAAAGCTTGCAAGTGGGAATGAGGGACACAACACCTCTTTCATTATGAAGGAGTCTGAGTGATCTCAGGAGTTTTCATGAAAAGCCATTAAATTAATAAAATAATGATTCTTTTTTCTAATAATGATTCGTTAATGTAATATTTTGCAAAACCATAGCCATTGTCCTTTCTCTATATTAATAAAGGTGTGTGTAAATTTCCAAAAGCAAAAAGTTAAATTTATTTATCTGAACCTAATAAATTTTATAAGCATATATCATGCTGAAGGCTATTAACTCATGCTCAACTGTGAGAAGGGAGATGATTCACTTTCAGAAATACCAAATAAAAGCTGTGCTCTCTAGTTAACGGTAGGTTTACAACCTATTGGAAATACGTACGAACCCCTCCCCCCCACAACAGAGTCCCACACCTTTAGACACTTTACTTCCTGGTTCTTCTTCCTCTCTCTATTTTGCAGGCTTATTTTCGCAGACTTTGCAATGAGCATGAGCCAAAGAACCAAGAGAGGAGGGACTGAAAGTCTCTGCCTCACCTCAGGGAATGTAATTTGTTCCAATCAGACTACTTTTTGCCTTACGTGGTCATAGGCAACATCCAGATAAGGCTGTACCCTCTGTAGTACTCAGCCAATGAGGAACCAGGGGAGGGACTTGCACACTAGGAGATAAATTGTCTACTGTCACTGCCTCAACTGTGCCTGTCCATCAGACACCTATTCTTGTAAGAACATTGATGAAAGTCTCACTTCACTGTGCTCAGAGCCTCCGGTCCCTCTTTTGATTGGATTGATGGCTTATTTCTTACATCAACAAAGATAGGTTGGAAATATCAATGACTAGATTCAGGTTTTCTATCATACCAAATGGCCTGCCTGAATTCAGTAAAAGCAACCTTTCCTGTGTATCTACATAAAGTCAAATAACTTATATGACTGATGGACTCTAAATCTTTTTTAAATTTCTAATTTTTTTATTGTTTTAAAATATACATAACATCTACCATCTTAACTATTTCTGGATCTATCGACCTCTAGGTTATGGGTCCGGCATGCTTCCGCTGCCACACTCTGCTTGCTTATCTTAACCATTTTCAAGGTAACAACTCAGTGGTCTTAAACACGTTCATATTCTTGTGTAACTATCACCACTGTCCAACCCCCTAACATTTTTCATCTTGTAAATCTGAAACTCTACACCCATTAAACAATAACTGCCCATTCTCCTCTCCTCTCCAGACCCGGGCAACCACAATTACTCCTTCTATCATTATGATTTTGTCTACCTAAGTATTTCACGTAAGTGGAATCATACAGTATTTGACTTTTTGTGGCTGGCTTATTTCACTCAGTGTTATGTCCTCAAGATTCATCCATATTGTAGCATACTGCAGAATTTCCTTTCTTGTGAAGACTGAATAACATTATTTGTATGAATGTACCACATTTTGGTAATCTATTCATTGGCTGATGGGCACTTGGGTAGCTTTTATGCTTTAGTGTTGTGAATAATGCTGCTATGAATATGGGCGCACAAGTATCTATTCAAGACCCTGCTTTTGATTCTTGTGAGTATATACCCAGAAATGGAATTTCTGGGTCATATGGTAATATTATTTTTTAATTTTATGAGAGCCTCCATACTGTTTCCCACAGCAGCTATACCATATTACATTGCCACTAACAGTGCAATAGTGTTCCAATTTTCCAACATCCTTGCTAATGCTTGTTTTCTGTTTTTTAATATAGTAGCCATCCTAATGGGTTTGAGACAATTTCTCATTATAGTTGTGATTTGCATTTCCTTGGTGACTAGTAGTGTTACACTTTTAATATAAGGGGAATTTTGAGTTGAGACTATCGTAAAGGTATGAAAATCATAAAATAATCCTGTAATAGATTTTCCTTAAAGAAAGAGATTATAATTTCCAAGCAGAAGGAAAAAGACATTTTTATTTTTGATTACATACTTGGCATACAATGAAAAATGGGAGTTAAGCATTCCATTATAAACAAGAAAGAAATGATAAAATTTCTACAAGTGTTGGATTAGATGGAGAGAGAAAGAAACACCAAGCAATATGTACCAGAAACAGACTAACCTCATAACACTGTCATACTTTCTGTCTGAGTTTGGCAGGTTCGAGAGAATAGAAGAACTTTCAAAAAGAACTTGAAATAGAGCCTTTGCACAGCTTAAAGTAGACCTTAAAAGTAAGGGCAAATATTTTGGGGCCTGGGGAATGATCCACATAATTTTCTTTCTTTTTTAAATTTAATTTTAATTAATTTAATTTATTATTAAATTAAATTGAATTATTATTTAATTAATTTTTAATTTAATTTTAAATTCCAGTATAGTTAACATACAGTGTTATATTAGTATCAAGTGTAAAATATAGTGACTCAACACTTCTGTACATCACTTGGTGCTCATCACAAGTGCACCGCTTAATCCCATCACGTATTTAACCCCTCCCCACCATCCTTCTGGTAATCATTAGTTTGTTCTCTATAGTTAAGAGTCTAGGTTTCTTGGTTTGCCTCTTTCTCTCTCATATGAATGAAATCATATGGTATTTGTGTTTCTTTGACTGACTTATTTTACTTAACATAATACTCTGTAGTTCCATCCATCTTTTTTATGGTTGAGTAATGTTCCGTTGTAGATATATAACACATCTTCTTTATCTATGCACCTGTCAGTGAATGCTTGGGCTGCTTTCATAATTTGGTTATTGTAAATAATGTTGCTATAAACATAGGAGAGTATATATCCCTTTGTATTAGTGTTTTTGTATTTTTTGAGTGAATACCCAGTAGTGTGATTACTGGATTGTAGGGTAGTTCTATTTTTAACTTTTTGCAGAATCTCCATACTGTTTTCCACAGTGGCTGCATCAGTTCATATTCCCACCAACAGTACCAGAGGGTTCCTTTTCCTCCATAGCCTCACTAACATTTGTTGTTTCTTGTGTTTTTGACGTTAGCCATTCTAACAAGTGTGAGGTGAAATCTCATGGTTTTGATTTGCATTTCCCTGATGTTGAGCGTCTTTTCATGTGTCTATTGTCCATCTTTATGTTTCCTATGGAGAAATGTCTGTTCCTGTCTTCTGCCCATTTTAAATTAGATTGTTTGTTTCTGGGGTCTTGAATTTTATAAGTTCGTTATATATTATAGGTACTAACCCTTTATCAGATATGTTATTTGCAAATATCTTTTCCCATTCCATAGGATTCCTTTCAGTTTTGTTGATTCTTCCACTGTACAGAAGTTTTTATTTTGATGTGGGCCCAATAGTTTATTTTTGCTTTTATTTACCTTGCCTCAGGAGACATCTAGAAAAATGTTGCTATGGCCCATATCAGAGAAATTATTTCCTGTGCTCTCTTCTAGGATTTTTATAGTTTTAGGTCTCACATTTAGGTCATTACATATTAGTTAGTTAGTTAAAGTTTATTTATTTACTTAGAGAGAGAGAAAGAGTGTGGGTGCATGGGGGAGGGACAGAGAGAAAGGGAGGGAGAGAGAATCCCAAGCAGGTTCCGTGCTAACAGCAAGGAGCCTAATGGCAGGCTTGAGCTCACAAACCATGAGATCATGACCTAAACAGAAATCAAGAGTCCATTGCTGAGCTGACTGAGCCACCCAGACACCCTGGTCTTTAATCTATTTTGAGTGTATTTTTGTGTATGGTGAAGAAAGTGGGCCAGTTTTATTCTTTTGCATGTAGCTGACTAGTTTTCCCAACACCATTTGTTGAAGAGAATTTTTTCTTTTGGATATTCTTCCCTCCTTTGTTGAAGATTAATTGCATATAATTGAGGGTTTATTTCTGGGATCCCCATTTGGTTCTATTGATCTATGTGTCTATTTTTGTGCCAGCACTATACTGTTTTGTTTACTACAGCTTTCTAGTATAACTTGAAGTCTGGAATTGTGATACTTCAGCTTTGTTTTTCTTTTTCAAAATTGCTTTGGCTATTTAGGGTCTTTTGTAGTTCCATATAAATGTTAGGATGTTTTGTTCTAGTTATGTGAAAAATGTGGTTGGTATTTTGATAGGAAAGTGTTAAATCTGTAGATTGCTTTGGTAATATTGGCATTTTAATAATATTGGTTCTTCCAATCCATGAACGTGGAATATCTTTCCATTTCTTTGTATCATTTTCAATTTCTTTCATCAATGTTTTATAGTTTTCAGAGTACAGGTGTTTCACCTCTTTGATTCAGTATTCATAGGTATCTTATTATAATTTTCTTTTGAGATTTTTTTCTCACTTTTTTCCCCTCTTTTTGAGAATCAAACAAAACATTCCTAGGGATATAGAATCAGACAATATCACACCTCCGTGCCTCAAACTATAGTAAAATTACACAAAGATAAAGACCCCCCCCACTCCAAAATAAAAATATTAAGAATGCAGTGCTACTGAAATTCATACTATTTAAAAATTTTTAAATGTTTTATTATTTTCTGAGAAGGAAAGGCAGCATGAGCAGGGGAGAGTCAGAGAGAGAGGGAGACAAAGAATCCAAAGCAGGCTCCAGGCTCCAAGCTAGCTGTCAGCTCAGAGCCCGATGCAGGGCTCGAACCCATCAACTGCAAGATCATGACCTGAGTGGAAGTCAGACGCTTAACTGACTGAGCCTCCCAGGCACCCTGAAATTCATACCATTTTTTACTCTTCTTATTTATTTTCATCTTTTACTACAAAATCTAATCATACTTTTATATAATTCACTTTTAAAAATGAAAACAAGGACACCTGAGTGGCCCAGTTGGTTGGGTGTCCAACTCTTGATTTCTGCTCAGGTCTTGATTCCAGGGTCATGGGATTGAGCCCCACTGCCAAGTTCTGCATTAAATGTGGAGACTGTTTATGATTCTCTCTCTTTCTCTCTCTCTCTCTCTCTCTTCCTCTGCCCTTCTCCTCCACTCATTCTCTTTCTTTCTCTCTCTAAAATAAAATTTAAAAATATTTTAAAAAGAAATATATAAATAAAAATAAAATATAAAAATGAAAACAGTTGTTATATATCTAAGTTACACTTAAAGCAGCAAAGTAAAAATATGTGAACTTGGGGAAACTACTTACTTTCTCTGAGCCTCAGTTTTCTCATCTATAAAATGGGTACAATGATTCTTACTATAGAGTGTTGTGCCAAGGATTAAAGAGATCATATATACGAAGTATTAAGCATGGTATTTGTCACAGAGTGGGATCTTCTTAGATAGTAGTAATTCTAATTGTTAAATATAATTAATGACAAATATTTAAATAAAGTTTAATAAAAATTTTATGTGAATGTGGTTGTGCATAATCATATGTTATCCATCACAGAGCAGCATTCTTAAGTGCATGTTGAACTGGTAATTTCTTTAACTCTTTTTTTTAAAAACTAGACATGTCCCAGTTACAAAATATATTTATAAAAATCAATACTTTTCATGTATAAATATATATATATAGAGAGAGAATATGTCATATATATATATACACACACACAGATAAAGTGTCAGAAAATGCAAAAGAAAATCATTCCATTCAACATAAAAAAATATATAAATTATTTATAAATAATGGTAGTAGATGTTACTATCTATATGATTATGCACATTAAATTATGTTAATACATTTAAAGTAGTTAAAACAGTTCCTGACACAGTCAGAGCTCAATAAATATTTGCTGTTAATATTAAGAAGAAAAATTATGCAGGATTTACTAAAGTGCTGCACTATACATAAGTGATTTGAAAGAAATGGAAATAAACACTATTTTTCTATATGGGAAGAGTCAATACTGTAAAGTCATTTTCCCCTCAAAATGATGCACATATTTAAAATTTTTTTTATGTTTTATTTATTTCTAGGAGAGAGAGAGAGAGAGAGAGAGAGCGAGAGCAGGGGAGGGTCAGAGAGAGAGGGAGTCACAGACTGAAACAGGCTCCAGGCTCTGAGCTGGCAGTCAGCACAGAGCCCGACGCGGGGCTCGAACCCACGAACCACGAGATCATGACCTAAGCGAAAGTCGGACGCTTAACCGACTAAGCCACCCAGGCGCCCCATGATGCACATATTTAGAACAGTTTCAACAAACACCAGTAAAATTTTTACGGGCCTTTAAATTTTTCTAAAGTACATCTAGATCAATAAAAATGTTATATATTTGCTATAATTTTTTTAGAAAGAGGGGAGATTTTGGCCCACCAGTTACTACAATGTATTATAATATACAAAATAGTGTATTACTTGCAAGGGTTGAACAATGAAACAGAACAGAAAGTCCAGTAACAAATATGAGCACAATACATGTATATAAAGGGATCAGTATGAAACAGGGCAAAAGGAATAGTTTTTCAATATTGGACTTTTTTTTTTTTTTTTTTAAGTAGGCTCCACACTCAGCATGGAGCCCAATGCAGGGCTTGAACTTATAACCCTGAGATTGGGACCCTGAGATCAAGACCTGAGCTGACATCAAGAGTTAAGCACCTAATCGACTGAGCCACCCAGGTGCTCCAAAAGAATACTTTTTCAATAAATGGGTTTATGCTGGTGGCTATGTAACACAAAAATTGTATCTATACATCTTACACAAAAATAAATTTTAGACGGATTAAAATGTAAGCATGAAGTTAAAATCATAAAGGTACTAGAAATTGTTTTTCATTTATTCCACAAACGTTTTTTGAGGTGCTACTGTGTTCTAGACACCATTCTAGGCACAGGGAGATAGAACTAAACAAGACTAGTGAGGCCTGTACTCTCTTAAAGCCTGTGTCCTATTGGGAGAAGATGGGCAATGAGGTAAAAGGGGTGATATGATGAGAGTTATTAGGATACTATTATACATAGGATTGTCAGGGAATAGTTTTTTGAAGAGATATTTTCGGAGCTCAGAACTGAAAGATAACATATAGCTAAATGCATCAGTCAAATTACTGGAAATAAAACCAAAACAAAACAATTACAACAGGTAGCTAAATAGGCTTCACTTAATACCAGTGTTGGAAGACTTGTTAAGTCAACAGGGTGTGATGGGGCGCCTGAGTGGCTCAGTCAGTTAAACATCCTGCTGTTTTGGCCTGGGTCATGATCTCACAGTTCTGGGATTGAACCCTGTGTTTGTTTCTTTGTTTGCTTGCTTGTTTGAAGTGAGGACAGAGTGGGTCCTAAACGGAGGCAGAGCAAAGGGAGAGCACGGGCCTTAACGATGAAGGTTGCCCACTTGGGTGGGACCGCCGCTTGTGGAAAAAGTAATCAGGGCAAAATATTGAAAGCAGGGTCCATAAGGAATATGTTGCAGGTTATGCAGGTTAGACACATATTCCGGTGTGACACCTCTCCCCACCCCCACCCCCACCCCAATCACTTACCCACTTACCTTTGATGCCATGTTTTGTTTGTTTGGCTATTTGTGATTTCCTTAAGGTTTTCAAATATTCTAATTTTTTTTTGAGTTTATTTTTCAGACAGACAGACACAGACAGAGCGAGCATGAACAGGAGAGGGGCGGAGAGAGAGGGAGACACAGAATCTGAAACAGGCTCCAAGGTCTGAGCTGTCGGCACAGAGCCTGACGTGGGGCTCGAACTTGGGAAAGGCGAGATCCCGACTGAAGCCAAAGTCGGATACTTAACCAACTGAGCCACCGGGGCACCACCCCTCAGAACTTATTCATAAGTAACCTCTACATCCAACATGGGACTGGAATTCACAACCGCGAGCTCGAGTCGCACGCTCCACCAACCGAGCCGGCCAGGGGCCCTGATGCCAAGTCTTCTATGTCCTTGCCTGCCTGCCTGCCTGCCTGCGTCCCTGACCCTCCGTTCCTCCCTCAGGGTGGAGCCTGCTTAGGACCCTCCCTCTCCTTCTTTCTCTGCCTCCCCTCTGCTTGTTCTCTCACTACCCCCCCCTCACACAAAATAAATAAATAAATAAACTTAAAAAACAAACCAGGATGTGGTGAGACAACCCAGAGATGAGCAGGAAGGAAATCCACTCCCAGTACTATGTAAATGAGACAAAGGAGATCGTGTTACCACAACCTATGGCAGAAGCTGCCAGGCCAGAGCTAGAACCACAAAGAAGATGCAATCACAGCTGAAGATATTTCCTCACAGAGAGGTGAGGAGAATACCATAATCACTCCCATCCCCCTACTGTCTAACCTCTGGTAAGTGCCTTTCTTTGGTGGAACCTAGCCAAAACCTAGTAGGCAAGGAAATCTCAGGAAATGTGTTTGCAGATTTGAGTACTATGCAATGCAGACAGGCTCAGTGAAGGACAGATCTGACAGCCAAAAGTTGTGAGAACTTTCCTGGCAAGTAATGGCAATGCAAAGGCCAGTAAGTGGGAAGCAAAAAGAAAAACAGACCTTGGGGTGTGATAGGAAAGCAAGAAAATCAGTGTGGGTGGATATTTGGTCAGTGAGAAAAAGTGTGGTATGAGATACAATTAAAGAAGTAAGCAAGATTCACATGTTGTCGAACACTGTGGGTGGTGATAAGGAATTTGGGTTTTAGTCCAGAAAAAGTAAGAACAATTGTTGATTTTGAGAAAGGGAATCTGAGTTTTCATTTAAATGAGCATTCTGGCTTCTCTGTAGAGAATGGAATATAGAGGTTATCAAGAATACAAGCATGGAGATGAGTTAGTAGGCTACTTCAGTAACCCATATAAGTCTACTAACTTCAGCAAAATCGCTACAGACAGCACGTAGTGGATGGATTCAGAATGTATATTGTTGATGTAGTTGTCAGAATTTGCAGAAGTTGGATATGAGGAGTAAAGGAAAGAAAAGAATCAAGGAAATTTAAGATATCCTAAACTCTGATTCCAGTTAGAATGTGGAAGGACATGAAAACTCTTCCCTCTCAAAGTAACAAGAAAAACCTGAATAAAATAATAATCATACATTTTTATAGACCTAATGAATAGTGGGGGAAATAAGCTTCAATTAAATAAATTTAGGGAGAAAGGACACTGTCACAGACTGTGAGTCTGGAGTTCTCTCTTGCCCAGCAAGAGAGCAGATGCAGAAATGAAAACAAGAAAGGCAAATCTCTGGGAGGAGCCAAGAACACTGAACAGAAGTTTCTCCCCGTATTTTTTGAGCTCTGAAGATTTTACATATGTGATGAACATGCAGAAGAAAGCAATCAGATAGTAGCCATTAACCTGTTTGTGTAAGAAGCAAAGGTTGTCGGGGGAAAGTGGAATTTGAAGTTGTGAACAAAACGAAATGATACACTGGCACCAAATGGAAATGTTTTTTTGTTTGTTTGTTTTTGTAGGCGATACAACTAAATAGCTGTTATTGCTAAGATTAATGGAGCATGCAGCTTTAAGGATAACAAGCTAGTCGTCTCAGTAGCTAATCTTGGGCGCTTCCTCCCTTCCCTTTGACAGCTTTCTGCCCTATGCTTTGTTTTACTTAATGACTAGACTTGGGTGCTTTCACCCGGCCATGGTTTCCCTCTAAGCCTTATTAACCTATTGGTGTAAGCTAGAGAATTCTTAGACCTATTTCCCACAGGAGATCTTTACAGGTGAATAGAGTTGCACCAGCTTTCATGTCTGGAGGCAAGCACGTATGGGCAAAAGTAAGAAGCCTACAATCAACTAAGACTTAAAGAGGAGAAATTGGCTAAGTCTTAGATGAAAGTGAGGACTAGTAAGATTGATTAGAATCTACAAGTACAAAACAAGCACAAGTGCAAAACATTTGGTTGAATAATCCCCCATCTTGCCTCCACATTTTGAAAAGGGGCAGTGGAAGAGGAACTGGTAAACAGAATAATCAAAATAGTCCCATGCTTTCCTCACAGCTTTTGGATTCTGGAATCCTGATGGAATTTAATCCAAAAGTGAATCAAAATCACCTAAAGTTGCACCTGGGTGGCTCAGTCAGTTAAGCGTCCAACTTCAGCTCAGGTCATGATCTCACGGTTTGTGGATTCGAGCCCCGCATCGCGCTCTGTGCTGACAGCTAGCTCAGAGCCTGGAGCCTGTTTCAGATTCTGTGTCTCCCTCTCTCTCTGACCCTCCCCTGCTCATGCTGTTTGTTTCTCTCTCTCTTTCAGAAATAAAAATTTAAAAAAACATTAAAAAAACAAATGGAAATTCTATTTAAAAATTTCTAATGTATATAATATATTTTATATATATTACATATATATAAATTTAAAATTTACTGGATACATTTAACATCAGATTGACACTACAGAAGAAAGATTCAGTGAACTTGAATTCATTAGAAATTATTCAGGCTGAAGCAAGAGAGAGAATATAATTGAAAAAAATAAGTAAATAAAAATATCATCAGTGATTATGATATTAAGCAGTCCAACACATATGCAACTGGTGTCCCAGAAAGAGAGAAAAAAAGAATGGACCAGAAAATATTTTGAATAAATAGTGATTATAAATCTCTCAATTTTGGTGATAAACATTAATCATAGATTTAAAAACACAAACAACCCAGCATATATATAAATAAAACCACACCTAGACACATCATAGTCTAATTGCTGAAAGCAATAAAGAGAAATTGCTGAAAGCAATAAAGAGAAAATCTTAAGAGTGACAGTTTACATGAGAAAAATGACAGTTTACATGAGAAAAATGACAAAAACAGTAGCCTAGTTCTCATTGGAAATCAGATAAGCTAAAGACAATGAGATGACATTTTAATTTTTTAAGTTTATTTATTTATTTTGAGAGAGAGAGAGAGAGAGAGAGAGAGCATGCACAGGAGAGGCAGAGAGAGAGGGAGAGAGAGAATCCCAAGCAGGCTCTGCACTGTCATTGTACAGAGCGAGATGCAGGGCTTGAACCCATGAACCCACAAGATCATAACCTGAGACAAAATCAAGAGTCAGACACCTAACTGACTGAGCCACCTAGGCTCTCTGAGATGACATTCTTTTTAAAAAAAATTTTTTTGGGAGGGTCACCTGGGTAGCTTAGTCAGTTGAGCATCCTACTTCAACTCAGGTCATGATTTCACCATTTGTGGGTTCGAGCCCCACATTGGACTCTGTGTTGACAGCTCAGAGCCTGGAGACTGCTTCAGATTTTGTGTCTCCCTCTCTTTCTGCCCCTCCCCCACTTGTGCTCTGTCTCTCTCTCTCTCAAAAATAAATAAACATTAAAAATTAAAAGAAAAAAGGAATACATAGTAACCAGCTAGGTTCTCTTCCAGACCAGCATAGCCACTAGTCCCAGACACCAACAATTGTTTTCTTTTTTTCCCTCTTCTCTTTTCCTTTCCTCCCTCTTCTTTTTTTTCTTTTGGAATTAGGCTCTTAGTTTCTGATTTGTTTTTGGTCATTCTCATATATATATTATATACATAATTACATATATAATAACATAATATCAAATACTATAATATATACTATATGTAAGAATATATATATTTTTGGTAATCAGGCACTTTTTTTCTATTCTTTTTCCATCTTTTCTCTTTCTTCTTTCTTTTCCTTTCTCTTTTTCTGGAATTGGCCCTTCTCCCACCTTTCTTTTTTCCCTCAGGGTTAATTCAAAAAACAAATCAATACACATTTGGTTGAAGATCCAAACTCTCCACCACTACAAGCAAGGAGAAGCTCTGTAGAAGACTGACCATGGGATAGATCAACCAAAATACAACATACATCATAAACACTTTTTAGAGGGCCAGGCCCTGGACAGTGTATGACCTCTTTTATATATATATATATATATATATATATATATATATATATACACACACACACACACACATATATATATGAAGCTTTTAAAACACACAAAAGACAGAAAGTTAGCCAAAATGACGAAGTGGAGGAATTCTCCCCAAAAGAAAAGGAAAGAAAAGCCCACAGTCAGAGAATTGCTCAAAATAGATATAAACAATATAGCTGAACAACAGTTTAGAATAACATTCATGGGGTGCCTGGGTGGCTCAGTCGTTTGGGTGTCCAACTTTGGCTCAGGTCATGATCTCACATTTCATGGGTTTTAGCCCCATGTCAGGCTCTGTGCTGACAGCTCAGAGCCTGGAGGCTGCTTTGGATTCTGTGTCTCCCTCTCTCTCTCTGCCCCTCCACCACTTGTGCTTTCTCTCTCTCTCTCTCTCTCAATGATAAATAAACATTAAAAAAAGAAACACTATAACAGTCATAAGACTAATAGCTGGGATTGAAAAAAGCATAGAAGACAACAGAGAAATTTTTGCTGCAGACATCAAAGACCTAAAAACTAGTTAGGATGGCTTAAAAAAACGCTATAACTGAGATGCAAAATTAACTAGATACAGTGACAGCAAGGATGGAAGAAACAGGGGAGAGATTAGGTGAAATAGAAGATAAAATTATGGAAAATAATGAAGCTGAAAAAAAGAGGGAAAAGAAATGACTAGATCACAAGGGGAGAATTGGAGAACTAAGTGATTCCATGAAATTAAACAATATCTGTGTCGTAAGAGTCCCATAAGAAGAAGAGTGAGAGAAATGGGCAGAAGGTTTATTTGAACAAATTATAGTTGAAAACTTCCTTAATTTGGGGAAGGAAACAGGAATCCAAGTCCAAGCGACAAAAAGAACTCCCTTTAAAATCAACAAAAACAGGTCAACACCATGACATACCATGGCAAAACTGGCAGAATACAGAGATAAAGAGAATTCTGAAAGCAGCCATGGACAAAAGTCCTTAACCTATAAGGGTAGACACATAAGGTTAGTAGCAGACCTGTGCACTGAAACTTGGCAGGCCAGAAGGGAATGGCAGGAAATATTCAATGTGCTGAATAGGAAAAATATGCACCCAAGAATCCTTTATCCAGCAAGATTGTCATTCAGAATAGGAGAGATAAAGGCTTTCCCAGACAAACAAAAACTAAGGAGTTCGTGACCACTAAACCAGCCCTGCAAGAGATCCTAAGGAGGACTCTATGAGTGGAAAGCAGCAAAGACTACAAAGGATCAGAAAACACCACAATAAACATGAAATCTACAGATAAGAAAATGGCACTAAATCCTTATCTTTCAATAACCACTCTGAATGTAAATGGACTAAATGCCCCAATCAAAAGACATAGGGTATAAGAATGGGTAGAAAAACAAGATCCATCTACATGTTGCCTTCAAAAGGCTCATTTTAGATACAAGGACACCTGCAGATTGAAAGTGAAGAAACGAAGAACCATCTATCATGCTAATGGACATCAAAAGAAAGCTGGAGTAGCCACACTTATATCAGACACTAGATTTTATTTTATTTAAAAAATTTTTTGTAAGTTTTATTTATTTTTGACACAGAGAGAGAACATGAACAGGGGAGGGGCAGAGAGAGAGGGAGACACAGAATCCAAAGCAGGCTCCAGGCTCTGAGCTGTCATCACAGAGCCTGATGTGGGGCTTGATCCCTGAACTGTGAAATCATGACCTGAGCCAAAGTTGGACACTTAACTGACTGAGCCACCCAGGCACTTCCAGACAAACTAGATTTTAAAACAAAGACTGTAACAAGAAATGAAGAAGGGCATTATATCATAAGTAAGGGGTCTATCCATCAAGAAGAGCTAACAATTGTAAATATTGTCCCAAACATGGCACCCAGATATTTAAATCAATTAATCACAAACATGAGCAAACTTTAGGATAATAATACCATAATTGTAGGAGACTTTAATAGTACACTTATAGCAATGGACAGATCATCTAGGCAGAAAACAACAAGAAAACAACAGCTCTGAATGACACATTGGACCAGATGGACTTAACAGATATATTCAGAACATTTTATCCTAAAGCAACAGAACACACATTTTTCTTGAGGGAACATGGAACATTCTCTAAAATAGATTCATATTGGGTCACAAAACAGCCCTCAACAGGTACAAGATTGAGATCATACCATGCATATTTTCAGATCACAATGCTATGAAACTTGAAATCAACCACAAGAAAAAATTTGGAAAGCCCCCAAATACATGGAGGTTAAAGAACAAACATCCTACTAGAGAATGAATGGATTAACAGGGAAATTAAGAAGAAGTTAAAAAGTACATGGAAGCAAATGAAAATGAAAACACGACAGTCCAAACCCTTTGGGCAGCAAAGGGAGTCTTAAGAGGAAAATACATTGCAATTCAGGCCTATGTCAAGAAGCAAGAAAGGTCCCAAATACACAACCTAACCTTACATCTAAAGGTACTAGAAAAGGAGCAGAAAGGGGTGCCTGGGTGGTTCAGTCAGTTAAGCATCTAGCTTTTGGCTCAGGTCATGAGCTCCTGGTCTGTGGGGTCAAGCCCTGCGTCAGGCTCTGTGCTGACAGCTCAGAGCCTGGACCCTCCTTTGGATTCTGTGTCTCCCTCTGTCTCTGCCCCTCCCCCACTTGCGCGCACGCGCTCTCTCTCTCTGTCTCTCTCTGTCTCTCTCTCTCTCTGTCTCTCAGACAAATGTCTAAATAAAACATTTAAAAAAAAATTTAAAGACAAAAAAGAAAAGGAGCAGAAAATAAAGCCCAAAGCCAGTAGCTTAAGGGAAATAATAAAGATTAAAGCAGAAATAAACAATATAGAATCCAAAAAACCCAGTAGAACAGATCAATGAAACTAAGAGCTAGATTTTTGAAAGAATAAAGAAAATTGATAAACCTCTAGTCAGACTTCATAAAAGAAAAGAAAGAGGGCCTAAATAGATAAAATCATGAGTGAAGAGGAGAGATCACAACCAATACCACAGAAATACAAACAATTATAAAAGAATGCGATGAAACATTATATGTCAACAAATTGGACAATCTGGAAGAAATGGACAAATTCCTAGACACTCACACACTACCAAAACTCAAATAGGAAGAAATAGAAAATTTGAACAGACCTATAACCAACAAAGAAATTGAAATGGTTATCAAAAAAATCTCCCAACAAATAAGAGTCCTGGGCCAGATGGCTTCCCAGGAGAATTCTACCAGACATTTAAAGCAGAGTTAATACCTATTCTTCTCAAACAGTTCTAAAAAATAGAAATGAAAGAAAAGCTTCCAAACTCATTCTATGAAGCCAGCATTACCTTGATTCGAAAACCAGACAAAGACTCCACTAAAAAAGAAAATTACAGGCCCAAATCCCTGATGGACATGAATGCAAAAATTCTCAACAAGATACTAGAGAGTCGAATTCAACAGTACATTAAGAGAATAATGCCCCATGATCAAGTGGGATTCATTCCTGGGCTGCAGGGCTGGCTCAATATTCGCAAATCAATCAATGTGATACATCACATTATGAGAAAAAAGGATAAGAACCATATGATCCTGTCAATAGATGCAGAAAAAGCATTTGACAAAATACAGCATCCTTTCTTGATAAAAAAAACCCTCAAGAAAGTAGGGATAGAAGAAAAATATCTTATCACAAAAGCAATATATGAAAGGCCCACAGCTAATATCATCCTCAATGCAAAAAAACCTGAGAGCTTTCCCTGTGAGATCAGGAACACAACAGGAATATCCACTCTCACCACAGTTGTTCAACATAGTGTTGGAAATACTAGCCTCAGCAATCAGATGACAAAATGAAATAAAAGGCATCCAAATTGGCAAAGAAGTCAAACTTTCACTCTTTGTAGATGACCTGATACTCTACACGGGAAAACAGAAAGACTACACCCAAAACTGCTAGAGCTGAATATAAAATCAATGTACAGAAATTGGCTGCATTTCCATTCGCCAATAATGAAACAACAGAAAAAGATATCAAGGAATTGATCCCATTTACAATTGCACCAAAAACCATAAAACACCTAGGAATAAACTTAACCAAGGAGGTAAAAGATCTTTACACTGAAAACTATAGAACACTTATGAAGGAAACTGATGAGGATACAAAGAAATGGAAAAACATTCCACGCTTGTGGATTGGAAGAACAAATATCGTTAAAATGTCAGTACTACCCAAAGCAATCCACACATTCAATGCAATCCGTATGAAAATAACACCAGCATTCTTCACAGAGCTAGAACAAACAATCTTAAAATATGTGTGGAACCACAAAAGACCCCCAAATAGCCGAAGTGATGTTGAAAAGAAAAAGCACCTGTGTGGCTCAGTTGGTTGAGTGTCTGACTTCAGCTCAGGTCATGACCTTGCTGTTCGTGAGTTCAAGCCCCAGGTCAGACTCTGTGCTGACAGCTCAGAAGCTGGAGCCTGCTAGCCTGCTTCAGATTCTGTGTCTCCCTCTCTCTTTGCCCCTCCCCTGCTTGCACTCTGTCTCTCTCTCAAAAATAAATAAACATTAAAAAAAATTAAAAAGGAAAAGAAAATCAAAGCTGGAGGCATCACAATCTCAGACTTTAACCTGCATTACAAAGCTGTCATCATCAAGACAGTATGGTCTTGTATGGCACAAAAACAGACACAGATCAATGGAATAGAATAAAGAACCCAGAAAAGTACCTACATATATAGGGCCAACTAATCTCCAACAAAGCAGGAAAGAGTATCCAATGGAAAAATGACAGTGTCTTTAGCAAATGGTGCTGGGAGAAGTGGACAGCAACATGCAGGAGAATGAAACTGGACTCCTTACACCACATACAAAAATAAATTAAAAATGTATGAAAGACCTAAATGTGAGACAGGAAGCCATCAAACTCCTAGAGGAGAAAACAGGTAGCAACCTCTTTGACCTTGGCCACAGCAACTTCTTACTTGACATATCTCTGGGGGCATGGGAAATAAAAGCAAAAACAAATTATTGGGACCTCATCAGGATAAAAAGCTTCTGCATGGCAAAGGAAGCAATCAATAAAACTAAAAGGCAGCCAATGGAATGAGAGAAGATATTTGTGAAAGACATGTTGGATAAAGGGCTAGTATCCAAAATCTATAAAGAACGCACCCAACTTAACACCCAAAGAACAAATAATCCGGTGAAGAAATGGACAGGAGACATGAATAGACACCTTTCCAAAGAAGACATCCAGATGGCACACAGACACAGGAAAAGATGCTCAACGTCGTTAATCTTTAGGGAAATACAGATCAAAACCACAATGAGATACCATCTCACACTAGTCAGAACGACTAAAATTAACAACTCGGGAAACAACAGATGTTGGCAAGAATGTGGAGAAAGCGGAACTTTTTTGCACTATTTGTGGGAATGCAAACTGGTGCAGTTGCTCTGGAAAACAGCATGGAGGTTCCTCAAAAAATTAAAAGTAGAACTACCCCATGACCCAGCAACTGCACTACGAATTTATCCAAAGGATACTAAAATGCTGATTTGAAGGGGCACATGCACCCCAATGTTTACAGCCGTACTGTCAACAATAGCCAGATTGTGGAAAGAGACCAAATGTCTATCAACTGATGAATGGATAAAGAAGATGTGGTTTATATATACAATGGAATACTACATGGCAATGAGAGAGAATGAAATCATGTCATTTGCAGCAACGTGAATGGAGCTGGAAAGTATTATGCTGAGTGAAATAAGTCAGTCAGATAAGCGCAGATAATAAATCTTAGAAAATTGTTCTCCACAGCAGTATTTGGTTTTTCTTTTTTAAATGTATGCTCAGTATTCATTGCATGCTTTACCATAATTTATGTAATCTATTCCCAATGATTAACATTTAATTTTGTCAGCATTTTGCTACTACAAATAATGTTTTGTGAATTTTGTTGCCATATGTCTTCATAGACATATGCTAGTACACCTGTGAGAAGTAGAGAAGTTTTGGATGTATTAGATATGATACTTAACAACTGCAAGTAACAGAAATCTCTTGACTCATTTGTGTAATCACATGTCATCAACTCTATCCAGGCTTTTACATTTTAAAATCTCTTAAATCAGGACAATTCTTCTAACTGATGGCTGCCGTGGTTTAATTGGCAGCTTTTTCTTTTCTTAGTGGCACATAAAATAATGTTGTATCTTACGGACAGTGGTGTTTTAGATTAAATGAAATGTAGTAGTTCACATAACAAAAAATCAAGAGGTAACTGGATTTTACTTTGATTTATCGAGCTACGCAGCAATGTTAGCCAGGCCTGAGGTTTCTTTCCATGTTGTCTGCCTTAAAGGACAAGCATATGGCTTCAGATGTTCTCTTAAATTTTTTAAAATGTTTATTTTTGAGAGAGAGTGAAAGAGAGAGAGAGAGAAGCACATGTGAGGGAGGGGGAGAGAGAGAGAGAGCACAGAATCCAAAGCAGGCTCCAGGCTCCAAGCTGTCAGCACAGAACCCAATGCAGGGCTCAAACTCATGAACTGTGAGATCATGACCTGAGCCCAAGATGAGCCAAAGCTCAACCGACTGAGTGACCCAGGTGCCCTGTCCTCAGATATTCATAGAATCACAAGATGGCTACTACATTTCTAGGGACTCAATCCAGCCATGACAATGCGTATGGAGGAAGAGGGACCATCTCTTCAGGAAAAAATTTGCAAATTTGTGTTCAAAAATCACAAACAAAATTTTAAAATCAAACAATAAACTAGAAAAATATTTAAACCATGGTAACAGATAATGGGTGGTTAATTCAAAAGTCTCTTACAAATCAATAAGAAGAATTGACTGCAGCAATAGAAAATAAGCAAAGGTCATAAGCTCAGGATGCACACACACACACACACACACACACACATGCACAAATATAAGTGCCCATCAATATTTGAGGAAAGGTTCAATCAATAAAATAAAAATGAACAATGAAATACTTGTTTTCAACCTAACATATTGGCATATGTGACAAAATAAAATGACAGTAATTAGATAATAGGTGGAAATAGGGGTTGCCATGCACAGTTTGTACAAGCTGAACCAAAGGCAATAAGCAACACACATCAAACTCTTCAGATAGCCCAGCAATTCTACTTCGTGGAATTTACCTCTAGAAAAAAAATGATAGATGTACTCAGATTACAAGGATGTTTATAATGCAAAATATTGTAAATGGGAGATTTATAAATAAACTATGGTTTGTTTATTTCATAAAATGGACTACACTACAGTGGTTGCAAACTAGTTGAATACTTAATGGTGTCTCGGGAAAATTTGAGTTGCTCTAGGCCAGTGTAACCAAGTGTTAAGTGGTGTGAGTCATTGATAACTAAGTACTGAAATGAACTCAGCCGGGCTGCATTGGGGATTTAATGATATTAGAGAGGCCATCTCTCTGTCTGTTTCTGGGGCTACCTGGTCTTTAATTCCTACATCCTCTGTATCTATCCCCTTCTCTCTCCAGACCAGACTTCTCTGTGATGCTCTGAATTTCTGCTTTCACGTGGCTTTTACTGACTGCCTGCAATTCCACTGGAGCTTATAGCTGGAGGGTCTCATGTCATATGACTGGCTTGATCTCTGGCCACTGAGTTCAATTTCTTGAGAAAGAATACCTGACTGGCTTTAGCTGAGCTCCTGGATTGGTTCTCCCTGGGTAAAAAGTGTCAGTCCCAGTCTTCTGGGCTGTGGCCATGGATGGGGCCAAGTCCCATTGGGTTCCTGTAACACAACCTTCTGCTATTACTAGCCTCGGGTGGCTCAGTATCCCTTGTGGGTGCCCCGAACCCTGCCCACAGCTTTAAAAATAGTCCCCACATTAACTCCTCCTTAAAATTCCAGCCATGGATGCCTTCTGTTTTATGATTGATGAAGACATGAATATGATGCTTTCTGGAAGTTGATTAGCTGAAACTGAACTGGTACCCTTCAACCTTGTAATAGCAGAGTACCTACTCAGACAAGCTACTTACCCATCTCCGGGTTGAGTTACAACATAATGTGAACAAGACTGTTATTAGTAGTGAAGGTCTATCTTGGCCACTAAATTATCTCCTTTGCTCAAGCACAAATTCTTCTTTGCTTTCAGGAAGCAATGAATTCTTAGAATAATAAGGACCATAGAGGTTATCTACAACAATGTCATTTTATATCTTAGAGTTGTTGAAACTTGGGACTAGACATTTAAGAGGAGAAGATATCTTGTTACATGTCTTTCTATTGTCAGGGAATATGCATTCCTACAAAATGCCAATATTCTTGATTCTTTCATAATGTATTACCTGGGACAAAGGTATAGCAAACATGCAAATCATGTCTCTCATATCCCTGACTCTGCATGATGTTGGTGTAGTGATAGGATCAGGCTCAATCATTTGAAATTTTACATTTTGTTTAAAAACTTCACATCTCTACAACCAACTAAAGTATGTCTAAATGTATATGCCTAAAATAAATCAAATATTGATTAGGAAAAAGAATAACTTATTATTTGAAATTAATATTAGTGGAAAGTGACATCCCTGGGGTGGTGAGAAGTCTTTTTAAAAGCAACATGACTTTGGCAGTCTTCTTGGCCGTGAGACTGTTGACATCAGAGCAGTGTTTAACTGGGGAATTAGGCAGCTCAGCAGTGCGGGAATTACTTCTGTGATATCATCTATGTTATGCTGCCAGTAAATGCTCTGAAAATACTTTGCTCCGGAAAAGCTATGTCTGATTGAGAGAAGTCAGTTTTCCAAAATAATTCTCATCAATTCCTGCCTGCCCCCAAACAACCCTGTTGTGTGGACTAGAGAGATATACAACAAGCAGTCTTGTTAAGGGGGCATTGCTGAGAATTTAGGTTGAAGGGACATCTGCTGGTAATGGCCTTCAAACACAGCATAACATGGGTGTCATTAGATTGATGATCCATTAACTGTGAATCCAGAATGTTCTATTTTGCCTCTCTCTCTCTCTCTCTCTTTCTTTCTTCCATCCCTTCCCCCTTTGTACCTCTTACCCTCCCTCTCTCCCTCTCCCCCCTCCTTCTCTCTCTCTATCTCTCTCTCTCTTCTTTTTTTCCTGACTCCTTCCTTTTCTTTCTTCTCTTCTATTTTCCATGGAAGAATATCAAAAGGGCAGAACTGCTTATGTAAAGTTTTCATTTGAAAGCTGAGGCTAGAGCCTAAAGAACACAAGATGGTTGGGGCGTCTAGGTGGCTCAGTCAGTAAAGCATCTGACTCTTGATTTCAGCTCAGGTCATGATCTCACTGTTCACAGGATCAAGCCCCAAGATGGGTTCTGTGCTGTTGGGGTGGAGCCTGCTTAGGATTCTCTCTCTCCCTCTCTCTCAGCCCCTACCTCTCTCTCTCAAAATTAATAAACATTAAAAAAAAGAACACAAGATGGTTAAAGACTAAAATTTTTATTAAGCTTAAAGTCTGTGTCATGAAGAAACAATTTTTATTCACTCTCATAATATATGGAAAAGACCTTACCAGCCTATAAAAGATCAAAAATTCATTTTAAAAAATTTCAACAACTCCCCAAACACTCCTTTAAAACACACATTTCTGTTGATTAAACTATTACTTCTGCTTTTAAAGATCCCAAAAATGTTATAGGGGGCATCGATAAGGCATTTTTCACAAATCCAGATTCTGAGTTCTTTGTTTAAAAAAAGTCATTACATATTTCCTGGAACTGTTTTTTTAAAAAAGTCATTCCTATCTATTTTGGCAAGCTCTATGAAAACATTAGCCTGCCTTGCAATAACACTTTAACAAAAGTTAGTCTCTGAGCTTAGCTAAGGAGAGTAGAGGATCCAATAGCCTACAAAGCACATTTACAGCTGAAAGAGTATTACTTAAAAAAAAAAGCATGAAGGTTATTTTTAGTTGATGAGAACTATGTGTTCCCATACTTCCTCTCCTTTATTCTATAAACCATTCCTGTACACTTGCAAAGAATCTGGCTAAAGAACACTAGGGTGCCCCTGGATGGAGGGCATATGACTTTCCACATTTGCTTGATACTGATATTAGACTCACCACCCACAGTGACAACAAAAATAATCGTCACTCTCTGTGAATATACTGCAAAAGCAATCGTTTAGTGATTGGTGTGGGTGGTGTTCTCAGGATCTAGGGCCAGAAGTCCATTGTGTACTGCCTTTCTCAATATATTCTGTCTCCCTCTGAGGCTAGGCTATCAGGGTGGTCACTCTGGTTGCAGATCATATCCCTCAGGAGCTTGGAACCCACTTCGCTCCTTTAGGGTGCACTCTGACTCTCTATTCCCCCTGACAATCATCTAGCCAGAAGTGGAAGGGAGGGAGTGAGACTGAGGATTCTCTTTTGATGGGATAGTTCTGGGCCTTATGGCCAAGGCTCTTCCTGGAGGATCATGAGTAGATGATAACCTTATACTGGTATGTTGTTTCTTTGACAGAATCTGAGAGATTGGGTCACCACCATGGTGCTAACACACTGTTTTTTGGTAACTCTCAATCATCTTTAGCACATGGCAAGTTCAGGGCTCTGAGTTGCTGCAAGTCCATGTGTGGGGATTCACATGGCAATCTGGATTGGATTCTGCCTGCAGTCAATAACACCTGAGGGCAGCAGGGCTGGCAGCAGGTGTCTTTATCCTATGAACCCCTTCCGGTACATGAAGTTGTGACTTTGGCCCCACTGCAGACACTATGCCATATGTCATCTCTTCTGAGGGCTTGTGAGACCCTTGGCTATCAGATCCCAATAGGATCTTCAAGTTGATGTTCTCTCTTGTACCCAATCAATTTTATGATGTCTTGCTTTATCTGGTCAGTATTAAGTCTTCAGGATAAGCTGCTCACTCAGTCCATGGGGTTCTCTGCTTGGGCCCTCACCCCACCTGGTGTTAGGTATGGCAAGCACAATGGGATAATCATTGAAAGAGACCACATTCTAAGGGTGCAGTGATTATACAGCCTGAAGGGATCAAGAAAAGACACAGTTGGAGGAACTATATTCATATTTCCAGGCTAATGTGCCTCAGTCACATAGTACACTTCTGACGGGAAGTGAATTAGTACAGCTTCTCTAGAGGGAAATTTGGCAACATGCATCAAAATGCTCTTTATTTTACTGTTATTTATTTTAGTGAAAAGTTGGAAACAATCTAAATGTCCAACAATAGAGGATTGATTAAATCAAATGTAGTGGGACATTTAAATGGAACTGTTAAAATGAAAATGACACCTGAAGATCAACTATTGCATTCTTAATTAAAATTAAGTGAGTTTGGGGCGCCTGGGTGGCTCAGTCTGTTAAGTGTCGGACTCCTGATCTCAGCTCAGGTGTTGATCTCAGGGTCGTGAGTTCAAGCCCTGAGTTGGGTTACGCGTGTTGGGCATGAAGCCTACTCAAAAAAAAAAAAAAAAAAATTAAGTGAGCTTACTTTCCTTTCCTGAGAATCAACATAAGGCAATACAATTTCCAGTATGTGGTTGTCTTGTATATTTCCTACTGGCATCTCTATTATGCCCTCTGCCAGCATAGATTCCCTTTCTAGCACCCTGTCTGGTCCAAGAATCTATGCGATGCAGGAGAAATGTATGAAGCATGCCCTCAGGGCTGGGAACTGTGCTGGGTAGGAGCCATAAAGACGGATTCCACATAACCCCTGTCCTCAGGAAGCTAACAATCTAGGGGATAAGATGAATGAGCAGGAATATATAATAGAGTGATAGATGCTACAAGGCAGCACTCACACTATTCTCAACAAAGGAGGAAATACAGCTCAGTCTTAAGGAACAGGAAAAAATTCCCAGAGGAAACAATGTCTAAATTAAGACCGGAAGGATAGGTGGAATAGCCATGGGATGAGAAGAAGAGGGAACTCATTCAGGGGCTCAGATGTCAGGGAATCAGTGTGAGTCAGATAGTGAAGGTCTTGCAGGTCCCCACTGTGGTGTCCTTGCCCACTGCACTTCTCTGCTGAGCACTGCATGACCGTGATTGCCACCCTGTTAAAATCCTTGAAGAAAAATTATGTTCTGGTTTTAGTTTTTAAAACTGTTTTAAATTTATTCATTTATTGAGAGAGAGAGAGAGAAAGAGAGAGAGAGAGAGAGAGAATGAATGGGGGAGAGGTAGAGAAAGAGGGAGATAGTGAATCCCCAGCAGGTTCTGTGTCGTCAGTGCAGAGGCCAACACGGGGCTCAGTCTCACTAACTGTGAGTTTGTGACCTGAGCCGAAATCAAGAGTCAGATGCTTAACTGACTGAACCACCCAGGCACCCTTATAATATAAAACATTTTTAAACATAATTTAAGGTATGGGTTTCCCAGCCATGGCAATGAAAAAGTCTGGAAATAGTCGTATTGGTTGTATAATACTGGGAATTATGTCACTGAATTGTACACATTCAAGGGGTAAATTTTGTGTTTTTTTATGTTTTTTTTTAATTTCTGAGAGAGAGAGAGAGAGAGAGAGAGAGACAGCATGAGCAGGGGAGGGTCAGAGAGAGAGGGAGATACAGAATCTGAAATGGGCTCCAGGCTCTGGGCTCGCTGTCAGCATAGAGCTGGACGTGGGGCTTGAACCCATGAACTGTGAGATCATGACCTGAGCCAAAATTGGACACTTAACCGACTGAAACACCCAGGTGCCCCAAATTTTGTGTTTTTAAAATTTTTTAGTTTTTTTAAATTTCATTTTTTAAATTTCATTTTAAAAAAATTTTGTGTATTTTACCATAGTAAAAAAAAATTACCAAATACCAAAAAGGAAAAAAAAAAGTCAAATACCTCTATAGCTACCACCTGGAATGAACAAATATTAATATTGTGTCATATTATACTTAATCTAAATTTTAAAAATAAAATATTACCAATTACAAAATGAAACTGATGCCTTAATTTCAAATGGGACCCCAAGAAAACATACACAAATGATCCCATGTTCCAAAGTAAGACCATCTACGTAAATGAAGAGGCCACCAATAAAACGGATCAAAAGTAGTTAGCTTTTGGGGTGCTTGGATGGCTCATTTGGTTAAGCATCTGACTTTAGCTCAGATTATAACCTTAAGGTTCATGCATTCAAGCCCTGCACTATCGGTGCAGAGTCTGTTTGGGATTCTTTCTCTTTGTCCCTCTCTTTCTCCCTCTCTCTCTGCCCATGTGTGCACGAACTCTCTCTCTCCTCTCTCAAAATAAATAAAAACTTTTAAAAAAAGGAGTTAGTTTCTACTTGGAATGAACAGCTGAAATAGTGAACCAAATTGATATTCTGCAGATGCCAAGCAGATCAAGATCCCAGAGGACTATATTGTAGCAGAAAGTAGAAACCCAGAGCAATACTGAATGTGTATTGCTGTTCATTCCAAGGAAAAGCTAACTACTTTTGATTCTTTTCATTGATAGATATTGAGAGGAACAATACTAACCGCTCAATAGCCACATAACAAGTTCTGGAAACTGTAATTGGGGCTACTGTATTGTTGAGTTTGAAGTAGTCCACCCTTGCCTACCATGATCCACCTGAGTCTTGTAAAGACCGGTCAGGTAAATTGATGGGGACCACTGCTTTCGATCCTTGAAGTCTCTTTTGGTGGTGCTAATTTGGTAATTCCTCCTAGGACTGCTTCTAATTTTTATTTTGGCTGGGTTGGGGCAGTTTCAGTGACTTCTTTCTACGTCTCTTATTCTACATGTCAGTAAATCATTGTAAGTATTCTGTAAATTACTAAATATCTATTCCTAATACACTTGTGGGAGCTGGAAAAGCAACCACCAGGCTGTTCCATGAAACCAGTGGATCTACTGTAGGGTGTACTTGGGTCAAGCTGCATGTATCATCTGCCCTTCATCAGCCCCAACTCTAACTGGAGGGATATAAGCGATTTCAGGTCTCATGGTATCTGTGTCAACCCAGATTTTCCACCTGTTTCCTTAGGTACCGTTGTGCTATTATACAGCTGTAGATTTCCTTGGGGGGAATGATTGGGATAATATTGACCATTTCTACTTTTTATGGTGTTGCAGAGTCCTTCATCAAGGAGACCAGCAGCCTTCCCTTCAATCAATGTGCTTTTAGGTCTGTGGATTGATTTAGCTTTGGAAATCGAGTAAGGGATTGTGATTTTCCACTGCCGTGGTTAGTTTCAAACTTCATCTTTTCAATACTACATTTTCCCTTTTTTAAAGTTATCTATGTCAAAACACATCTTAGTTGGCTGGCATCTTCATCCTAGCTCACCTATTGGAACAGAGCTCCATAACTTAGTCACTACCACAGATCTCTGCACTCCAATTGCCATTCTGGCGCTGCTGCCCATTACAGTAATTTCCTACTCCTTGTGCTGTGCCTCCCCTCTGCTATTTCAGAATCCTACCATGCACGTTGATACTTGGCAGCTCACTGGCAGTATCTCCCCCTGGTTAGCTCATGCCCTACTAAGCCTCTTGAAGACACCCATGCCTCTCTCACCAGTGTAGTCCTTGTGGTTTGTGAAGAATGTCTCTTCTGAGTTCTCCTAAGGAACATGGCCGGGATGCTGAGCTCTCTGCTCTCATGTAGTGAATCCATTCTAATGTCCAAACTCCCTGAGCTTTTCTAGAACTCTGCTCGGGAAATTCAAAAATCGTCACCTCATTCATTGTTGATCATGATCCTGCCCGTTCTTCAGGAAGCTATCTCAGCAATGAAAGTGGATTCAGGTGCTTCACCAGGACTTCCAAATCATTGGAGTGTATTCCTACATCAATAAATCCTCATCTATGCATCCTAATATTTGTCTCTTCCTTCATGTAACACCTTTACAGTTGCCCATTTTCTTCTCCTTATTTGTCTATATTGGCCAGGTCTTACAATTCTTTTGATTGTTTATGCTTTCTTCTTGGAGAATGGATTGTTTCTCCCGCTCAAGCTGTGCTAAAAGTGACCCTGATTATCAGTCAAGAGGTAATGAGTGGTGGCAAGGGTAAACCCTGAGATGTAGAAGCATCATTTTGGACACCTCTTCAGGTAAGGTCTTTACTAAGCCTAGTAAGAATGAGGGTACCAGGCATCTGGTACCTGGAGGGTCCAAAAGACACTAGAGTTGCAAAATTCCCAGGCTTATCCATCCAATAATTCTAATGATTTTATTTTGATGAAAAGATCTTTTATGGCTATGCATTTATCCTCCTTTGCATCTCTGTTTTCCTTACAACAAGGTTTTGTGCCTGATTTTCATTCAACACAATCTGTGACTAAGAAGCTGTCACCTTGAACACTGCCAGCAGGCCCCCTTGCTTCTACAACCTGACTCACGTTGATAGATGGTGACCAAAAACCTGTCTTTTACTTTACTCAAGGCTTTCAGAGCATTTGAAGAGGCCAAAATCTTTAAAATTAACCTTTGCTCCAATACCATTTAGGTGCTAAGACTACCACATGCCCAACGTTTCACCTTCTACCTGCACCTCATCCCAAGCCACCACAGGTCAGATCCTTAGCATTTGTGATGTTATTGCATGCAATTACTTCCAGCAATGGGTTCCTTCTGGCTGTGTAACACAGCTCCAAAATCCCATCCAGAGAGTCTACTATCTGTGGCAACTTCTGAGTTAGTCTAAATGCCCTGAGAGCAGAGTCTGAGAGAAGGGTTTATGTGCAGGTGCATTACCTGCTAAAGTGCTTCTAAAGAGCAATGGTGTAGGATGGGGGAGTGGAACAGGTAAGGAGAAAGAGTTAGTAGAAGGAGAATGCCTTATCATATTGGCCGTCTCTAGGGACAAATGGTGCCCATTCCTACCTGCACCTTATAAGAAACTTTAAGAAACATATTTCAGAATTGTGTGCCTGAGGGATGAAGGAAGAGATCATCATTCATCAAGGGTGGTCCCACTGGTGCCGACTTCCCTGCAATTCTGAGTTATGCATGTTTGGATGGATAGTGGGTTCTTTAGGGTCTGCCATGTTACAACATCAGAGAGACTCCAGGGCAGAAAGTAAAAAGTTCTCAGAGAGAGAATTCATACTGCTATGATGCTGAGTGCAACTGACTAAGATTCAGGCATTTGAATGTATATCCGATAGCAAGAATGTATTTCATATCGAATTTTTCTAATAAAAATATTAACTAAAACTGTCTAGAGTTTCTGTCCCACTTAGAACTAAAAGTGATTTTGCAACAAGCATTAATTCTTTGTGATTTTATATTAATTTAGATGTATCTCATCTTATTTTTTAAAGTTTATTTTGAGATAGTGAGAGAGAGAGAGTATGAGTTGGGGAGTGGCAGAGAGTAAGGGGACAGAGAGAATCCCAAGTAGGCTCTGTACTGCCAGCACAGAGCCTGATGTAAGGCTTGAACTCATGACCTGAGCCGAAACCAAGAGTTGGACACTCAACCAACACAGCCACTCAGGTGCCCCTAGTTGTAACTCACTTCAGAAGCAGCCCAATTTACATACAAGCATAAAACAGTAGGGAGTGGGGAGAATTGTAGATAAAAAAGAAAGCAAAAGGAAAACAACTTAGTGCACTCAAATATCTTAAGTTTGTTAAAAGTAATTATGATTACTAATGTTAGTAGAATGTGGGTAAACTCATATGATTTTAGATTTCTACCTTTAGTATACATTGGTTCTATCTTTCTTTCTTTCTTTTGAATGAGAGAGGGTGCAAGTGAGTGAGGGGCAGAGAGAGAGAATCCCATGAGGGGGAAAACAGAGAGAGGGAAAGGGTGGGGGGGGGAGGGAGAGGGAGGAAGAGAGAGAGAGAGAGAGAGAGAGAGAGAGAGAGAAGTGGGGCTCATCCAAAGCAAGGCTCATGCTCACCTGAAGTGGGGCTTGAGCTCACCCAATGTAGGACCCGAACTCACGAGATCATGACCTGAGCAGAAGTTGGATGCTTAATGACTGAGCCACCTAGGTGCCTTAGCAGTGCATTTCAAAAGCTGTACAAACACATCAGTAGATGCTCTAGGTGCCCTGCCCATACCCCCTCAACATTCACCTCCACTCTCAGAGGCTATTTTCTGCTTAAAGATATTCTAGCTATGGCACTGTCTTAGTCCATTTAGGGTGCTTTAACAAAAATATCATAGTCTGAATGGCTTAAACAACATTTGTTTCTCACAGTTCTGGAGACTAGGAAATCCAAAGTCATAGTGCCAGCAGATTTAGCAGCTGGGAGGAGACAGCTTTCTGGTTCATAGATGGCTATCTTCTGTCTTTTCGTTGTGTCCTCACATGGTGGAAAAGGAGCAAGTGGTCTATCTGGGGTCTCTTTAATGAGGCTCTAATCCCATTCATGAGGGATCCACCATCATGACTTGATCATTCCTAAAGTTTCCATCTCCTAACACCATCACCTTGGGGATTAGGATTTCAACATATGAATTTGGTGGGAACATATTCGGACTATAGAAGGAGCATACTTAGCTCACATAGATCAAGCTAGAAGTGCCAGAGATCTAATAACCTCTAGAAGCATTCTTCAAACCAAGACAATTGGGGAGTTGGTGGTGGATAATACCCCAGCTTCCTTACCCTTCAGTTTGAATAACTCAACATTATGCTCCATACTTCCTCTTGGGGTTCCCCAGTGGGACTGAGGTCCAGTTGCCCATGGTGGTAACTGGTTGTTAGCAAATTCTTTATTAGCTTCCATCCTTGCCTTGCCTCCCTTCCACATTCTCTTACCAGTGTTTCCTGGCATTCCCTCCCACATGGCAGACTTACGCTCAAATCTCCACCTCAGAGCTTGCTTCTGGGAAAATCTAAATGGAGATAGGAACAATACTTTTTTTTGCCAATAATTCCCCTTCTGGGTATTTATCTAAGAGAAATAGTCCTTATTAAAAAAAAGGAACTAGCTTTATCCAAAAAAGATACTATGGTATTTTTATATGACAGGAAAATTGGAAACAATCTAAATGTCCAACAAAGATTCACTCAGTCATTCTCTCAACCACATATATTCTGCATCTATTATATTCCAGAAACTATGCTGGCCCTCAGGATATCCAAATGAAATGTCATATAATTGACTAGGACAGGAGACAAACAGGAAAATGATGAAACCTGAACTAAGAAAATAGCAGGAGAAGACAGAGAGTAGAGTATAGATAGATTTGGGAGATATCTTAGAAGGCAAGAATCAACAGAACCAAGTGACCATTAAAAACAGAAGATAAAAGACATGGGGATACTGGAGATAACTTCCAGGTTTGTGGCTTGAATGAGCCATTAACTGGGATAGAGAATGCAGGAAAAGAAGCTATTTCCTTTCTTCAACATTAATTTTTTCCTGTACATAATTGGATCATTTTTAATTTTTGTATAAAACATATATGCATATGTTTTGGCATGTCTGAAAATATATCCTAACTCTAAAACTGATTGAGAGTTTCAAAATCTCTGCTCCCTTCTATAAGTGAGTGTCATTTGGTTTTTTTTTTAACTTCTAAAAAGTTTATTTATTTATTTTGAGAGAGACGGAAACAGTGTGAATGGAGCAGGGGCACAGAGAGAGGGAGAGAGAGAGAATCCCAAGAGACCATGATATCATGACCTGAGCTGAAACTGGAAGTCGGATGCTTAACCAACTGAGCCATCCAGGAACCCCTCATTCTTTCTTTCTAGGTACATGCTTTCTCTGCTTCTCTCGCCTTAATGGTGTAATAATGGTATAGTATTTTCATTCCATTCACCTACTGAGACAAACTGATAAGCTCAGTGCTACATTTTTGCGAGAGGTTCTGATGGGATCAGCTGGAGTTTGGCATCTATCTCTGATCCAATCAGCCACACATACATTAGTTTTTTAAAATGTTTATTTATTTATTTTTTAGAGAGAAAGAGCGAGCGAGCGAGCGCATGCACAAGTGGGGGAGGGGCAGAGAGAGAGAGAGAGAGAGAGGGAGGCAAAGAATCTGAAGCAGGCTCTTGGCTCCAAGCTGTCAGTGTAGAGCCCCACGTAGGGCTTGAACTTGATCATGACCTGATCTAAAGTTGGACGCTTAACCAACAGAGTCACCCAGGTGCCCCTACTTTCTTAATCAGAACAAAGAAGTTACTTGTCAGTATGTATAAACTCCTTTTTTTAATGTTTATTTTTATTTGTGAGAAAGAGAGCGAGAGAGCGCTTGAGCAGGGAAGGGGCAGAGGGAGACGGAGACGGATGATCCAAAGCAGGCTCTGCTCTCAGACATCTACAGACATCAGGGTTTTCCTTGCCTCTGGCTACCTGTTTCTCAGCAGTGAGAGACACCAGCAGGTTATCAGGGGCAGGAGAGACAAAGTAGGGTATGTGTAGCAGAGAGAACAATGGTGCCCTCCCCCCAAAGTCCATGTCCTAATCTCTAACACCTGGCAAAAAGGACTTTGCAGATGTGGTTAAATTAAAGATCTCAAGATGGGGAGTTTACCTGGGTGTGTCCAATGTAATCACAAGGGGCCTTGAAAGATGAAAGAGGTTAGCGAAAGGGCAGAATGCAAGAGCTGATGTGATAATGTGTGCTGAGGTTAGAGTGCTGCCATTGCTGGAGTGATCTGGGAAGCCTTTAGAAGCTGGAAGAGGCAAGGAGCAGATTTTCCCCTTGAGCCTCCACCAATACCTTGGACTTAGACTCGTAAAATTTTAATATCAATAAATTTGTTTTAATCCACAAAGTTCGTGGTAACTTGTTACAGCAGCAGTAGGAGACTAATACAGTGTGTCTTCCTGCTGAAGTCTTTGGATTGTGGTGGCCGTGTTCCTCTCAAGAAAGTCACTGTGCCCATCTGGCATCCCTCTCCTGCCCAGTGTCTGGGTTTGGTAACTGCTCCCTTCGTTTGTACCTTCAGAACCATACATGCTAAGATTTTTCCACTATTGCTAACCTAAGGTGTGTAACCCTGCTTTACTGATTTCCTTTAATCTTGGTCATAATTTTGTGAATTGTCTTGTTCTTCAACACTCTTTAATTACCTTTTTGAGTGTACCAGTGATTTCTTCCTAGGACATCAATTGGTAAGTCCTAAATTTCAAAAATTGAGGAGATTTAAGAACCATGTGGCACAGGTGTTCCTGGGTGGCTCAGTGAGTTAAGTGTCCAACTTCAGCTCGGGTCAGATCTTGCCCTTCATGACTTCGAGCCCTTGCATCAGGCTCTGCGCTGGTGATGTGGAGCTGGCTTGGGTTTCTCTCTCCCTCCCCCCCCCCCCGCCCCTTTCTCTACTTGCATGCATGCTCTCTCTCAAAATAAATCAATAAACTTAAAAAATAAAAAAGAACCATCTGGCACTTACAAGAGACAATGGTTGTAATAAAGTATTAAAAATGAATCATTTTAGAATCCTGGTCACCGTTACCTAGTTTTTGCCTTTCTTCATCCATTATTTATACTTCCTTCCAAGATTGCTCAAGGCAAAATGATGTGGCAAGTTACATATTTATCCCTCTCAGGCAATTTCTCTTTTAACAGATTTTCATGCCATCTTTTGTCCTTTGCGATGGTTCAGTGTGGCTCGACTTGGTAGAACCTTACTTCCTCCCAGTCCAAATGTACTTATTCAGCAGAGTGGAAGGACTGTGGTCACTCCCGCTCTCGCCATTCTGGTGGGGGCGAGGAATTATGTCTGTAGATTCACTTTGCATTCTCTAGTGACTTCTTCAAGTGTTTATTGGCCATCTGAATATCCTCATCACAAAATGCCTATTCAGATCTCTTGCCCATTTTCATATTGAGTTGTCTTTTACATAGTGATCTGTAGCCATTCTTTATGCATCCTGGACCTGAGTCATCTGTTAGATCTATCCATTGCGACACTTCTCCAGCCTGTGGCTCACCATTTCCCTTTCTCAACACTGTCTTTTGCTGAGCGGAAGTTCTTAATTTAAAGTAGTTCAATTTATATTTTTGTCTTTGTCTTTGTCCCGTTTAGTGCTTTCTGTATCTTATTAAGATTGTAATATGTCTTTTTTATAAACCTTTTTTTCCTCAAAGCTTTATTATTTTACTTTCCATGTTTAGCTCTCTAGTCCATCAGAATTGTTCACTATGAATTGTCTGCAGTAGAAGGTCAAGATTAATTTTTCCATATATTTATTCAATGACCTAACCTCATTTATTTTATGTTCCCCCCCTCCTTTTTGACATGATTATTCATTAGGGTAGGGGATACGTACATAAGGCAGGGAGGTAAATTCCATAGATATGTGTATCATTCATTCAGAAACTAAATGTTATATCCAATTATCAAGAAGAAAGTGTAGCCTTTTCTTCATTCAAGAAGTTAAATTTAGAAACATAATTTTTTGAGTCTTCTTATTTCTTAGAGTATCAATCTGGGTCTAATCAGAAGAGAGAAATCACACAATAATTTTAATAGAGAAAATTTAATGTAAAGATTTATTAACCATAACAAGACATTGGAGTAACAAGGAATTTACTACAAAAAGTACAGGTAACTCTCAAGAATATAATAGTAGTAGGTATAAGAAGCAACCATCACCTCCCCTAGCCGAGGCAGTGTCCAAGGAAGAGCACCCTCTCCCTTAACCCACCCTCTACCACCGAAACCCCCTTGGGGCTGAGAGACAGACCTCTTTGAGAAGTCATGCCCCTGATATACTGAGTGGCAGAGAAGTCCCTATGGTGTTGCAGCAGTGGAACTTGCTGGAAACCCTACACAGCTGGCTGCCATAATAAATCACCACAAACTCAGCGGCTTAAGACAACAGCAGTTCATTCTTTTCCAGTTCTGGAAACCAGGAGTCAGAAATCAAGGTTTCTGCAGGGCTGTGCTCCCTCAGAAGGCACCAGGAGGGAGTCTTTCCTTGCTTCTGCCAGCTGCACGTGTTCCTCTGGCCCCATCACTCCAATCTCCACCTCCACCTTCACATTGCTGCTTCCTGTGACAAATGCGTTTCTGTCCCAGTTTTTTTTAAAACATGATTTATTTATTTATTTATTTATTTTGTGAGAGAGAGTGAGCAGGGGAGGGGCAGAGAGAGAGGGAGACAGAGAATCCCAAGCAGGCTCCACATTGTCAGCATGGAACCCGACATGGAGCTCAAACTCAGGCACCATAAGATCATGACCTGAGCTGAAATCAAGAGTCGAACGTGTAACCAACTGAACCATCTAGGTCCCCCATCAAATGTCTCTCTGCCCTTGTGAGGACACTTGTCATTGGATTTAGGCCCTACACGGGTAATCTGAAATGACCTCATCTCAGGACTCATACCTTAATTACATTCACCAACACCCTTTCTCTGCACAGGGCCACACTCACAGGTTTGGAGGAGACATATTTTTGGAAGGCCACCATTTACCCCAGTACACTGCTTTCACTGCTAGAAATAGCTGTTTAGGATGCACAGGAAAGCTGATCATGGGAGATGTCTCACGGAAGGCACTCTGCTACAAAACCACCCAAGGAACAGGGTGCTGCAGGAGTTTAGTGCAGAAGCCACCTGAGCTACAGGAGCTACAGGAGCCTGCTAAGCAAGCAAGAGGGAGCCAGGAAGCAAATCCTTTTCTCTTGCAATGTTTCTTCACTGATATCAACAAAATTTAACATTGTGTCAGCTGGCAGAGGGAAACTGTTTAAAGGTCCCAGATCAGGGGCACCTGGGTGGCTTAGTCCGTTAAGCGTCCGACTTTCGCTCAGGTCCTGATCTCGCGGTTCGCGGGTTCGAGCCCCACTTCGGGCTCTGTGCTGACTGCTAGCTCGGAGCCTGGAGCCTGTTTCAGTCTGTGACTCCCTCTCTCTCTGACCCTCCCCTGCTCACGCTGTCTCTCTCTCTCTCTCCTAGAAATAAATAAAAATATTTTAAAAAAATAAATAAAGGTCCCAGATCTATTTTCACAGAGAAGACCAGAAAGAAGACTTTGGAGCTTAATGGGAGTATGTTAATAACCAGTATACTCAAATTATCATGAAAGTACATTTGGAAGTCTACCGCATGTGCTGGGTAGTTGGGTTATGTAGTTTTGAAATTTCTTTTAAGTTTTTATTTAAATTCTGTTAGTGAATGTACAGCGTAATATTAGTTTCAGGTGTACAGTACAGTGATTCAACACTTCCATACAATACCTGGTGCTCATCACAAGCGCACTCAATCTTCACCGCCTATTTAATCCTCTCCCTGCCTCCCTCCCCTCTGGTAACCATCAGTTTGTTCTCTATAATTAAGAGCTCTTTTCTCTTCTCTCCTCTCCTCTCCTCTCTTCTCTTTTCTCTAGGCCAAGAACTTTATTAACCTTTTTTCAAACTGTATTCCCAGGCTTCTTCAGCTTAATTAGCCACAAAGAATAAATTGTGTATAAGCAAAAACAGAAAAGAGCTGCAGTGTCCAAGGAGCTAGGGCTTAAAAATATTAGAGATCTAGATTTTATCAGATCCACAAACAAAATTTTAAAAAGCAATCATGATATAAATAGCAGCTCCCAATAACTTCTGCAAGGTATATCTTCTTCAGAAGTTGACTCAATTCAGTTTGCTTCATTCTTGGAAGCTTCATCAAAATTCTCCAGAGGATCTGGAACTTGATCATCATCATTCTCTCTGGTAGCGAGTGGTGCTTTTCCATCCACAGACTCTTTAAGGGGAATTGAAAAAAAATTTTTTTTATCATATCTGTAGCCGTTCTATGAACCATCTTCTTTCAGCAAGCAGTTCCTTTCCCACCAATATGCTCTTGTGCTTGCAGTTTGGTGAGTTTCTCCTGGTTCATGATAGTTTCTTTCATTTTGTTGGAGTGGAAATGGGACCATGCAAGGACTAGAGTTGGTGCTTAGGTGGTCTTGGGTGGACCAAGTGAGATTAGGTGTATACACACGGGGACACAAGATGGTAGCTAGAGGCAAGAGTCTGTTTCTTGGTTTGCCTCTCTCTTTTTCCCCCTTTGCTTGTTTGTTTGGTTTCTTAAGTTCCACATATGAGTGAAACTATATGGTATTTGTTTTTCTCTGACTGACTTATTTCACTTAGCATAATACCTTGTAACTCCATCCACATCATCGCAAATGGCAAGATTTCATTCTTTTTATGGCTAAACAATATTCCATTGAATATAGATACCACATGGGGCACCTGGGCGGCTCAGTCGGATAAGCATCTGACTTTGGCTCAGGTCACGATCTCACAGTTCATGGGTTTGAGCCCTATGTCGGGCTCTGTGCTGACAGCTCAGAGCCTGGAGCCTACTTCAGATTCTGTATCTCCTTCCCTCGCTCTGCCCCTCCCCTGCTCATGCTCTATCTCTCTTTCTCAAAAATAAATAAACTTAAAACAATTTTATATAAATACCGCATCTTCTTTATCCCTTCATCTATTGATGGACACTTGGGCTGTTTTAATAATTTAGCTATTGTAAATAATGCTGCAATAAACATTGGGGTGCACTCATCCCATGAGTTAGTATTTTTGTATACTTTGGGTAAATATCTAGTAATGCAATTGGTGGTTCATAGGGTAGTTCTATTTTTAACTTCTTGAGGAACCTCCATACTGTTTTCCAAAGTGGCTGCACCAGTTTGCATTCCCACCAACAGTGCAAGAAGACTCTCTTCCTTGCCAACACCTGTTGTTTCTTGTGTTCTTGATGAAGTTTTTTAAAGCTGTAACCTATTTGGGCTTTTATCAAAGCCATTTTGGAAGTGGTACATGAAGTTGAATAAATATTAGCATTTTTGTTAGATATATCGATTGTATTTGGTACAAACTTAGGGAGCAGGTATAGTTTATGGCTCCAGAATATGGAATGGTGAATTATCATCTCAATCCCTTGAGCTTCATATCTATACCTTGTTGTTGCTGGCAACTTGAGAAAATCTACGTGCATTTTGTGGCTTTGGAAGCTGTGTACAGTCTCTTGCTATATTCACTAGATGTCATAAGCCTGTTTAATATCATGTGAGATCCTGTGTCTGATTTTTATTTCTAATTATCAGCATCATTTACTTTTTAAAAAATTTGAGTATAATTCATACACAATGTTACATTAATTTCAATATACAACATAGTGATTCAACAACTCTGTAAATTATGCCATGTTTACCACGAATGTAGCTACCACCTATCACCATAAAATGGTATTATAATATGATTCACTATATTTCCTCTGCTGTGTCTTTTCTTCCCCTAACTTGTTCATCCCATAACTGAATGCCTTTATCTCCCATTCCATTTCACCCATTTTTCCCATTCCTTGACCCTGGCTCTCCACTGGCAACCATCAATTTGTCTTCTGTATATATAGGTCTGATTCTGCTGTTTGTTTATTCATTTGCTTTATTTTATTAGGTTACACATAGAAGTGAAATAAAATAGTATTTTGTCTTTCTCTGTCTGACTTATTGCACTTAGCATAAAACCTTCTAGGTCCATCCTTGTTGTCACAAATGTCAGGGTTACATCCTTTTTATGGCTGAGTAATATTTCATTACATATATATCTCACATCTTCTTCATCCATTCATCTATCAATGGGTACTTGGCTGCTTCCATAACTTGGTTATTATAAATATTGCAATAAACATAGAGGTATATACATCATCTCAAAACACACACACACACACACACACACACGCAAAACAAAACAAAATAAGAAACGTCATGTGTTGATGAGGATGTGGAGAAAAAGGAACCCTCATGTACTGTTGGTGGGTATGTAAATAAATCAGTACAGCCACTGTGGAAAACAGTAAGGAAGTTCCCGAAAAAGTAAAAATAGAAATACCATATGAGCCAATAATTCCACTACTGGGTATTTACCCAAAGAAAATGAAAACATCATTTACTTTTATTTATTTAAAATTTTAAATGTTTATTAAGGTTAGCATGCATACAATAAAGTATAAAAATCTTAAATGTATAGTTCAATAAATTTTTATACACAGATATACAAATATGTGTATATTATATTTAACTCAGATTAATATGTAGAATATTTCCAGATCCCAGAAGGCACTCTCATGTTCCTTACAATCAACATCCCCACCCCACCCTGTTGCCCCATAAGTAAGCACTATTCTGTTGTCTCTTCTTAAACTTTATATCATCTTCATTTAAATGTCTGCTGCCTATGTTTGAACTTCATATAAACAGAAACATATAGTATAAACTTTTTTGGAACCAGCACCATTTGAAGACCTCATCATTTCCCACATTGTACTGCCTCCATGAAACACACACACACACACACACACACACACACACACACACAAACTGTGTATGTGTGAGCCCATTTTTGGACTTTGTATTTAGTTCTACTGGTCAGCTTGTCAAACCTTGTATTAATATCACACTGTCTTTATAATAGATCCTGATAACTGGAGAGATGAGGTCAGATCTATTCTTTTTCTTGTCTACTCTTGGAACATACCGTTTGTTTCTGGATTCTGTTCTGTTTCATTCTATTTGTCTATCTTTGCACTGTTTTAATTATTGTAGCTTTAGAGTATGTATTAATATCTGGCAAAGCAAAACCTACAGTTTCCTCTTCCTCAAGATTATTTTGGCTATTTTTGGCCTTTAGATTTTTATATAAATGTTAGATTCAGCTCATCAATTTCTGCTATTAAAGTGTCCAGCCTAGTCCTAAGATGGAGTTGCTCCTGCTGAGCTCCACAGAACTCACCTAAGTTTCTTTCCTTGGCTCTCCCAGAATAGGAAGACCTTGGTCAAGCAGTTAGTACTTGCCCACTCAGTGCAAGTTGTCTGATCCAGATCCAAGATTTCCCTTTGTTCCATACAAGGAAGATAACCCTACTTTAACCAATCAGCAAATGCCCAGTGTAATTTCCTTTTGCACTAGATATTAAAAAATTAAGTGTAGGAAAAAAGTCTTTTGTTCACTTTCGTCTATACAAATCTCTCTCCTTGTAAGGCTCTTCAGAGCACCTCTCTATTTGCTAGTGTGAATACTAGCTATGTCATGAATTGTTGAATAAAAGGCTACTAGATCAGTAAATCATCTGTGGAAAGTTTTATTTTAACACAACCCAATAAGATCTGGCAGAATTTTAACGGAGATTACAGTGAATCCATACTCCCTTTGGGAAGCATTGGTTACTCTATAACACTAAAGTTTTCAAGTCATGAGCATCATATATCCTGCTGTTTATACGGTTCTTTTGTTTCTCTCAGTAGTAGTTTGTGGTTTTCAACCTAGAGGTTTTGCTATTCTGTTAAATATTCTCCCAAATAATTTATATTATAAATTTTTTTATTTTCTATTTGTTTGTTGTTAGAAAAATTACAATTTCAATTTTGTAAATATTGACTTTGTAATAGATGACATTGCTAAATTCACCTATTATTAATCTAATAGTTTGGTTGTAGATTACTTTGGATTTTGTATAATATGTTGACTGTAATAATATTAACTTTGTTCCATATTTTGTATTCATTATACCATTTCTTAATTTTTCTCTGTTGTTGCTATGGCTATATAATGTTGAACATAAGTGATAATTGTGGGCACCATTGTCCCATGTCCAATCTAAGCAGAGCAAAACCACTCAGAAATCTGTTCAACCGTATATGGTAAACTTGAACATGTACACACACTATGATCCAAGACCCTATTCCTAGATATATGCCCAAGAGAAATGAGTGTATATATCCACCAAAAGACATGTACAAGAATATTCATAACTGCAGTCTTCATGATAACAAGCTGGAAACAACCAAATTTAGAATAAATAAACACATTGTGGAATAATCAAACAATTGAATACTTTTTAGCAATTCTACATGCAACAATATGGAAGAATCTCACAAACATGTTGAGCCAAAGAAATTAGACACACAAAAAAGCATTCATTGTATAGTAAAGTACAAAAAGAGTAAAACTAATCAGTGGTGTTAAAGGGCAGTGTGCTGATTGCCCAAGGTGAATGTGACATCTAGGATGGAGTGAGAGGGAGTTCCTGCTCCTAACCTGAGTATCGGTATACAGCTGTGTTCACTTTGTGAAAACTCACTGGCTTATACATTCATGACTTGCGTATATTTCCATATGTATGTTTTTTAAAAGATGAAATTCAACTGAGTAAATTTGAAGATCTTATTGGCTATATTCAACAACCCATGAATTAAGCAGCATTCCATCTAGCAAGGAGAAAGGAGCTCCGAGGAGCTATACAGAATGGAAGACTTTTTTTAAAATGTTTTTATTTATTTCTGAGAGAGAGAGAGAGAGAGAGAGAGAGAGAGAGAATGAGACAGCATGAGCAGGGGAGGGTCAGAGAGAGAGGGAGATACAGAATCCGAAGACAGGCTCCAGGCTCTGAGCTAGCTGTCAGCACAGAGCCCGACGTGGGGCTCGAACCCACAAACCGTGAGATCATGACCTGAGCCGAAGTTGGACACTCAACCGACGGAGCCACCCAGGCGCCCCCAGAATGGAAGACTTTTATAGGCAGAAGAAGGCAGGGCAAGGAAATTATTCTAACAGAGTAGATTGTTTTGGATAAGCTCACCTTCCTATTGGGGATGGAAGGGGTCTACCAGGTAGGTTACCTCACTAGTGCTGACCAGGTGATTCCAGATTGGTTGGTTAGAGGTTGCATTCCTGGGAGAGGCTGAAACTGCAACTAGGTCAGGTGTGAGGTCTTGGTCTACTGACATAGGGCCGACAAGTGACTCCATTTTGGACTTAAACAAATTGATAAAAGTTTTATTTTAAAAATTCGTGTGTAGGGGCACGTGGGTGGCTCAGTTGACTAAGTGTCTGACTTTAGCTCAGGTCTTCATCTCAAAGTTTGTGAGTTTGAGCCCCACATTGGGCTCTCTGCTGTCAGTGTGGAACCTGCTTTGGATTCTCTGTCCCCTCCCCTCTCTGCACCTCCTCCCACTTGCTCTCTCTCTCTCTCAAAAATAACTGAACATTAAAAAATATATATATATGTATATATACTAAATTGAAGTTCCATTCTCACTGGAAACTATGCAACACAACAAATGTCTCCCCAGCTCTGTAAATGTACACCTTCTGGACAGACAAGTTTTTGAGTTATATTTTGATATGTTTGTCCCTTTGAAGTTCTAGCTAAGGGGCCAAAGGTAGTAGGTATGTTTGCCCTGAAAGGGGTATAAATTTCTGATGTTAATTTGAGGAAGAGGAACTTCTTAGAGAGGAAAACGAAATTCAGAAGGTAGGCCTTATTCTAATAAAAGAAGGGACTCTAAATTCTTGTTATACTTCATTTCTTTTGGTCTAGACTAGTGGTTCCCAATCTGTGGCAGCAGAAGCTGAAGTGGGTAAGATATTACTATGGTTCAAACATACAATCCATCAAACATTATCTGTAAAATAAATATCTCAGATAGATAGATTTGAAAATACACATGGCTGCTTTTTTAAATTAAAATTTATTTTAAAATGTTTAATGTTTACTTATTTTGGAGAGAGACACACACAGAGGGTGAACAGGGGAGGGGCAGAGAGAGAGAGGGAGACATAGACTGTGAAGCAAGTTCCAGGCTCTGAGCTGTCAGTCCAGAGCCCAATGCAGGGCCTGAACTCACGAATTGCAACATCATGACCTGAGCCAGGTGCCCCAATCAAAATTTATTTTAAAAAGAATTTTTAAATTAACAGATTTTGTTCACTGTGTATTTTCTTAAATATATAAAAATATGTACATAAAAGTATAGCTACTTTCAAGAGACTTCAACAATTTAGAGGTTAAGTGTACTTAGTTAACTTACTTAAAAATCCTGAAAACTTTTTTTTTAAAGAATAGCATTTTTTAAAAAGTTTATTTATTTATTTTAAGAAAGAGTGCCTGCACCCAAGCAGGGGAGGGCTGAGGGAGAGGGAGAGAAAGAGAATATTAAGTAGGCTCTGTGCTCTGAGCTGAGCTTGACTTGGGGCTAAATCTCGGGACCCTGAGATCTTGACCTGAGCCAAAACCAAGAGTCAGATGTTCAACTGACTGAGCCACCCAGGTGTACCGAATCTTGAAAACTTCTGATCTCGACTTTAGACTGAGCAAAGGTCTAGGATGCAGTCCCTGGAATTGGCAAGGTAAGACCTAGTTGGGTTGGGCATTATATGCCAGAGAGAACAAGCCATATCATGTACACAGAATATCTAGAAGCAAGTTACTCTCTTGTTTTCTTTTCATCTCTGAACTTTAGGAAAGCCTTGTACACCTATTCTTCTAGAGCATAGTTTTCAAATTTCAACATGTGTAGGAATCTCCTGGAGAGCTTGCTAAAGCAACTACCTGGACTCCATCACCAGATATTTTGATTCAGTAGGTTGGGTTGGCGCTTGAAGTTTGCATTTCTAACGAGCTCGCAGTTGATGTAAAGAATGCTGATGAGATCTACTGCCTTAGAACCTTAGCTGCTGTCAGCAACATGAGCTGACTGTCAGCAGGGCAAGCACTACTCCCCAAGCTAGGGAGGTTGACAAGTGAGTTCCAAGGGGATGGTAAAAATCTGGTGACAGAATTGTTGCTTTTAGATCAAGATGCTCTTCCTTTTGTAGAAATACCCCACTATTGCTAACCTTGAAGAAAATCAGTTGATTTAAGTGGGGAAATGTGTTGTCTTCCTTATAGAATAGCATACATTTTAAGGCTGGGAAGAAATCTGATGAGCTGATTAATGCCGAAGAGCTTCAGAACAAGCCTCCCCAAAATGTGGACTATTTTCAGCTGAAGGCACTCAAAGACCCAGCAGACTCAAGAAAAACTTTTACCTCTCTCTTAAACTCCCTAAAATAATTTGGGTAGGGGGCCTGGCCCAGGAAGAAAACTATCCTCAAGAGATAACTTTTTTATCTGTCTGGTAGGACAAACATCAAATTATCAAACGTCTGCTCTTTTTATCATTCTGTGAGTCACCTCCTCCCCTTTGAAGCCCAGACCCCTATTCCATTCTTTAGCTCAAGATGGCATATAAACCTCGATTGCCAGTCTTGTCTGTGAGTCTTATATTCTTATGGAGCTCCCATAGGTATATAATCCAATTTGGTTTTCTCCTCTCAATCTGTTTTATGTTAGCTTGATTATTAGACCAGCCAAAGAACCTACAAGGGCATAATAAAATTTTTTCCCTCGCTGACAGTTGGTATAGTTGGGTACTTTGCTGGCTGGACACTGCTCACTGCTGCAGCAGAGAGATCCTAAGGCCTCTGACAAGTGCCAGAGAGGGTAAAAATTCTTACCACATTAGTCTCCTGGATCTCTACCTGTAGGGTCAGGTGGAGATGAGAGTGGTGAGAGTCTTTTTATTTTTCTAAATTTAGATTAGCAAGAGAAAATATTTGTGGAACTATTTCCTTGGTATAGAAACCCTGCTAAAGATTTGTTATGAGTACCCCTGGTTTTATTGATCCTTTTCCACCCAGAGACGGTTGCTGTTTTCCTTTGTCTCTGCCCATCGTGTTGTTTGTCTTAGGGAGGAAAAACCATAGGGCAGACCACGAGCATAAGTCCTATAAACCTGCTGTTCAAGCCAGCCTCATAGACTGGTGACTTCACAGTTCTCTCTAGACTAGACAAACTTTACTGTGGATCCCCTATGTAAAAACCAGATGAGGTTTTTCTTTTTGCCTTATTCTACATCCTAAGAAGTTGACTTTGACCAGTGAGAATATTCTCTCTGGTCTCTGCCTGCTGGAAGGCATACACTTACCAGGATACCACATGTTGGTGGCCAGTTGAGTAGACTGGGTTTCCCGGACACGAAGTCACAAGCAGTGCTCTCTTTGTTGGAGTATGTCAGCTCTCAGAAGCAATTGTTATAAAGGATCCCAGGACATGTGGGGTCTTTTTTCTGTCTCAACCTTCATTGTCTCATTAGTGCCATTCCAATGGCACCTGCATGGTGTCACCAATTAGCAGGGGTGACTGGAGGTGTCTCACGTTCTTGTGGAAAACTGAAGACACTGTTTTCACTAAACTATCCGTATTACCTGTGCCATGAAGTCCTTTGCTTTCTCAGTCTAAGTCTGGGAGTGAATTTTCTAGATCTTGTGAGGGTTATGTCTTTTGTGGTGCCTCTTGCATCCTTGGCTAAGCCATAAAAAGGCTTATTGGTTTGAGTCTCTATTGAGATGAATGAGATCCTGCTTGTCAGTGGCCAGACAATGAATCCTTTGACTTGGCTACATCTGAAAGAAAAAAAATTAGAGAACTCGCATCCTAAACAACTGTCTTGGGGAACCTGAGTAGCTCAGTCAGTTAAGGGTCCGACTCTTGGTTTCAGATTAGGTCATGATCTCACAGTTCATGGGATTGAGCCCCTCATCGGGCTTTGCTCTGACAGTGTGGAGCCTGCTTGGGATTTTCTCTCCCTTTCTCTCTCTCTGCCCTTCCCCCCCACTCACACACTCTCTCTCTAAAAATTAATCGATTCATTAAAAAGAATTTAAAAATCAAAAACTAAAATGAAACAAGTGTCTTATTGGTACCTATAAAAGGGCGAAATTAAGTAGAGGACACACAAATATATAAAGATTAGCCTTGGGGACCCCTTTAACAAGATGGAAGAACAGAAGTTAGATTTTCAACAAAAATTACTAACATAAATGTCCTTTCCCACAATCCAGCCCCACTGCCTGTTTTAACTTCCTTTTCCCTACAAGATTCACAGAGAGCACTCTGGCCTGATCTCCAGGTCCAGGAATACAGGTTACTTGTGTACGAGCTGAAAGTCAGGAAGGGAATTTAGCAGAAGCAACTGGGACTGGCAGTAATGCTCGTTTTGTGGAGTTCTGTACTTAGCATCTCCCTGCTTCAGGTCTTCCTATGCAATATCCTTTGCAGATATATCCTAGACACTCACCCAAAGAATTAATGTGCCCTGGGCGGCCGCAGATTCGTTAAATTATAAAGCCCCTTTCTCCCCACTTTTAGAGGATCCCACTGAATATAAAAGAAATGAAAAAGGATTAATGGCCATTTACAACCCCACTCAGAGGACCTTGTTTGGCTTCTAAGGGGTAGTCTTCCCATCCATGATTATATTGTAGTTATCACACTAGCCAGATAACCCTCTGGGAACATCCCCCCCTCCAGAGGAAACAGATGATCAGAATTTCTTCTAGGCCCTCCTACAAATGATTATCTGAGGATCGATATTCAGGGACTGATAGATGTTTCCCCTAACGTGAATCAATCCAAGATTGAATTGCACACTCAGAAAGGCCTCTGTTAAAACACTTTGTACAGACTTTACAAAGGCACATTGCGTTAAACCCTGAAAATGTTTGCTATTTGTCCTGGCTGAAAACTGATATTTAAAATAATTTTTTTAATTTTTTTTTTTTTTTTTTGTGAGAGAAACAGACAGCGTGAGCAGGGGAGGGTCAGACAGAGAGATACAGAATCCGAAACAGGCTCCAGGGTCTGAGCTAGCTGTCAGCACAGAGCCCGACGCGGGGATCGAACCCATGAACTGTGAGATCGTGACCTGAGCCGAAGTCGGATGCTTAACGACTGAGCCACCCAGGTGCCCCTAAAATAATTTTTAAAAAAATGTAGCTCTGTAGTCAAAATTTGGCCAGATTGGAAGCTGATACTCAGAGTCTGATAGATATTTTTAAAGACCTTCTCCCCTAAGCTAAAGTAAAACTATGTACCCAGGGGGAAAGCAGCAAATTTAAGACAATGTAGTTGGATGGGTAGATCAGTCTATCATGTCATTTATGTTGCAACCCAATTCCTTAAGGGATTAAAAGCAGCTGTCTTTATTTTACAAACACTTGAAAAACTAGAAACATGGCCTCAGAAACAATTCAATCTTTCCCTTTTACCCAATCCCCAAACCTCCCTCCTTTATCTCAAAAGGCTTGTAAATATTGTCCTCAGGAAACTATTTTTATTGGAGGAACTTGGGTACTTTCTCTGTACCTTTGTGATGAAGATTTTCTTTTCTTTTTTTTCAAAAAAGTTTATTTATTTTTGAGAGACACAAGAGACAGAGCGTGAGCACGCAGGCAGGAGTGGGCAGGGGAGGGGCAGAGAGGGAGGGAGACACAGAATTCGAAGCAGGTTCCAGGCTCTGAGCTGTCAGCACAGAGTCCGATGCAAGGCTGGAACCATGGGATCATGACCTGAGCCGAAGTCGGCCACTTAACAAACTGAGCCACCCAGGTGCCCCTGTGATGAAGATTTTCTACCCTCATTTTCTCTATAAGCGAAGAACCATTCTTTGAAACGCAGACTTTTTTTTTTTTTTTTTTTACAAATAGTTTATTGTCAAATTAGTTTCCACATAACACTCAGTGCTCATCCCCAAAGTGCCCTCCTCCATGCCCATCCCCCC